>NC_134688.1:324711018-324773480 GCF_050947455.1 Rhinoderma darwinii | reverse complement strand
GCATTCGATTCAGCGCCTGGCAATTAGTATAGAAGCACTGTATTTTTACTTCTCTGAATGTTTCCCAGCCGAGCTATTGGCAGCATGTTCAGAACCACTGTTTCTGAGGCTAATTCATGAACGGTAAGTCATAGACGCTCGATCTTGGTTGCATTCGATACAGCGCCTGGCAATTAGTATAGAAGCACTGTTTTTTACTTCTCTGGATGTTTCCCAGTCGAGCTATTGACACGTAAATCATAGACGCTCGATCGTGGTTACTTTCGTTTTCGCGTCTGGCAGCAAAGTTCCGAACTACTGTTTCTGAGGCTAACTCTTGAACCGTAAGTCATAGACGCTCGATCTTGGTTGCATTCGTTTCAGCGCCTTGCAGCCAGTAAAAAAAACCACTGTCTTTGACTTCTCTGGATGTTTCCCAGGCGAGCAATAGGCAGCATGTTCAGAACCACTGTTTCTGAGGCTAACTCCTGAACCGTAAGTCATAGACGCTCGATCTTGGTTGCATTCGATTCAGCGCCTGGCAATTAGTATAGAAGCACTGTATTTTTACTTCTCTGGATGTTTCCCAGGCGAGCAATAGGCAGCATGTTCACAACCACTGTTTCTGAGGCTAACTCCTGAACCGTAAGTCATAGACGCTCGATCTTGGTTGCATTCGATTCAGCGCCTGGCATTTAGTATAGAAGCACTGTATTTTTACTTCTCTGGATGTTTCCCAGGCGAGCAATAGGCAGCATGTTCACAACCACTGTTTCTGAGGCTAACTCCTGAACCGTAAGTCATAGATGCTCAATCTTGGTTGCATTCGATTCAGCGCCTGGCAATTAGTATAGAAGCACTGTTTTTTACTTCTCTGGATGTTTCCCAGGCGAGCTATTGACCCGTAAATCATAGACGCTCGATCGTGGTTACTTTCGTTTTCGCGTCTGGCAGCAAAGTTCAGAACTATTGTTTCTGAGGCTAAATCTTTAACCGTAAGTCATAGACGCTCGATCTTGGTTGCATTCGTTTCAGCGCCTGGCAGCCAGTATAAAAAACACTGTCTTTGACTTCTCTGGATGTTTCCCAGGCGAGCAATAGGCAGCATGTTCAGAACCACTGTTTCTGAGGCTAAATCCTGAACCGTAAGTCATAGGCGCTCTATCTTGGTTGCATTCGATTCAGCGCCTGGCAATTAGTATAGAAGCACTGTATTTTTACTTCTCTGGATGTTTCCCAGGCGAGCAATAGGCAGCATGTTCAGAACCACTGTTTCTGAGGCTAACTCCTGAACCGTAAGTCATAGGCGCTCTATCTTGGTTGCATTCGATTCAGCGCCTTTCAATTAGTATAGAAGCACTGCATTTTTACTTCTCTGGATGTTTCCCAGGCGAGCTATTGGCAGCATGTTCAGAAACACTGTTTCTGAGGCTAATTCCTGAACGGTAAGTCATAGACTCTCGATCTTGGTTGCATTCGATTCAGCGCCTGGCAATTAGTATAGAAGCACTGTTTTTTACTTCTCTGGATGTTTCCCAGGCGAGCTATTGACCCGTAAATCATAGACGCTCGATCGTGGTTACTTTCGTTTTCGCGCCTGGCAGCAAAGTTCAGAACTACTGTTTCTGAGGCTAACTCGAACCGTAAGTCATAGATGCTCGATCTTGGTTGCATTCGATTCAGCGCCTGGCAATTAATATAGAAGCACTGTATTTGTACCTCTCTGGATGTTTCCCAGGTGAGAAATAGGCAGCATGTTCAGAACCACTGTTTCTGAGGCTAACTCCTGAACCGTAAGTCATAGACGCTCGATCTTGGTTGCATTCGATTCAGCGCCTTGCAATTAGTATAGAAGCACTGTTTTTTACTTCTCTGGATGTTTCCCAGTCCAGCTATTGACCCATAAATCATGGACGCTCGATCGTGGTTACTTTCGTTTTCGCGTCTGGCAGCAAATTTCCGAACTACTGTTTCTGAGGCTAACTCTTGAACCGTAAGTCATAGACGCTCGATCTTGGTTGCATTCGTTTCAGCGCCTGGCAGCCAGTATAAAAAACACTGTCTTTGACTTCTCTGGATGTTTCCCAGGCGAGCAATAGGCAGCATGTTCAGAACCACTGTTTCTGAGGCTAACTCCTGAACCGTAAGTCATAGACGCTCAATCTTGGTTGCATTCGATTCAGCGCCTGGCAATTAGTATAGAAGCACTGTATTTTTACTTCTCTGGATGTTTCCCAGGCGAGCTATTGGCAGCATGTTCAGAACCACTGTTTCTGACGCTAATTCCTGAACGGTAAGTCATAGACGCTCGATCTTGGTTGCATTCGATTCAGTGCCTGGCAATTAGTATAGAAGCACTGTTTTTTACTTCTCTGGATGTTTCCCAGTCGAGCTATTGACCCGTAAATCATAGACGCTCGATCGTGCTTACTTTCGTTTTCGCGTCTGGCAGCAAAGTTCAGAACCACTGTTTCTGAGGCTAACTCCTGAACCGTAAGTCATAGACGCTCAATCTTGGTTGCATTCGATTCAGCGCCTGGCAATTAGTATAGAAGCACTGTATTTTTACTTCTCTGGATGTTTCCCAGGCGAGCAATAGGCAGCATGTTCAGAACCACTGTTTCTGAGGCTAACTCCTGAACCGTAAGTCATAGACGCTCAATCTTGGTTGCATTCGATTCAGCGCCTGGCAATTAGTATAGAAGCACTGTATTTTTACTTCTCTGGATGTTTCCCAGGCGAGCAATAGGCAGCATGTTCAGAACCACTGTTTCTGAGGCTAATTCATGAACGGTAAGTCATAGACGCTCGATCTTGGTTGCATTCGATACAGCGCCTGGCAATTAATATAGAAGCACTGTTTTTTACTTCTCTGGATGTTTCCCAGGCGAGCTATTAACCCGTAAATCATAGACGCTCGATCGTGGTTACTTTCGTTTTCGCGTCTGGCAGCAAAGTTCAGAACTACTGTTTCTGAGGCTAACTCTTGAACCGTAAGTCATAGACGCTCGATCTTGGTTGCATTCGTTTCAGCGCCTGGCAGCCAGTATAAAAAACACTGTCTTTGACTTCTCTGGATGTTTCCCAGGTGAGCAATAGGCAGCATGTTCAGAACCACTGTTTCTGAGGCTAACTCCTGAACCGTAAGTCATAGACGCTCGATCTTGGTTGCATTCGATTCAGCGCCTGGCAATTAGTATAGAAGCACTGTATTTTTACTTCTCTGGATGTTTCCCAGGCGAGCAATAGGCAGCATGTTCAGAACCACTGTTTCTGAGGCTAACTCCTGAACCGTAAGTCATAGACGCTCGATCTTGGTTGCATTCGATTCAGCGCCTTTCAATTAGTATAGAAGCACTGCATTTTTACTTCTCTGGATGTTTCCCAGGCGAGCTATTGGCAGCATGTTCAGAACCACTGTTTCTGAGGCTAATTCCTGAACGGTAAGTCATAGACGCTCGATCTTGGTTGCATTCGATTCAGCGCCTGGCAATTAGTATAGAAGCACTGTTTTTTACTTCTCTGGATGTTTCCCAGGCGAGCTATTGACCCGTAAATCATAGACGCTCGATCGTGGTTACTTTCATTTTCGCGCCTGGCAGCAAAGTTCAGAACTACTGTTTCTGAGGCTAACTCTTGAACCGTAAGTCATAGATGCTCGATCTTGGTTGCATTCGATTCAGCGCCTGGCAATTAGTATAGAAGCACTGTATTTGTACCTCTCTGGATGTTTCCCAGGTGAGAAATAGGCAGCATGTTCAGAACCACTGTTTCTGAGGCTAACTCCTGAACCGTAAGTCATATACGCTCGATCTTGGTTGCATTCGATTCAGCGCCTGGCAATTAGTATAGAAGCACTGTTTTTTACTTCTCTGGATGTTTCCCAGTCCAGCTATTGACCCATAAATCATAAACGCTCGATCGTGCTTACTTTCGTTTTCGCGTCTGGCAGCAAAGTTCCGAACTACTGTTTCTGAGGCTAACTCTTGAACCGTAAGTCATAGACGCTCGATATTGGTTGCATTCGTTTCAGCGCCTGGCAGCCAGTATAAAAAACACTGTCTTTGACTTCTCTGGATGTTTCCCAGGCGAGCAATAGGCAGCATGTTCAGAACCACTGTTTCTGAGGCTAACTCCTGAACCATAATTCATAGACGCTCGATCTTGGTTGCATTCGATTCAGCTCCTGGCAATTAGTATAGAAGCACTGTATTTTTACTTCTCTGGATGTTTCCCAGGCGAGCAATAGGCAGCATGTTCAGAACCACTGTTTCTGAGGCTAACTCCTGAACCGTAAGTCATAGACGCTCAATCTTGGTTGCATTCGATTCAGCGCCTGGCAATTAGTATAGAAGCACTGTATTTTTACTTCTCTGGATGTTTCCCAGGCGAGCAATAGGCAGCATGTTCAGAACCACTGTTTCTGAGGCTAACTCCTGAACCGTAAGTCATAGACGCTCGATCTTGGTTGCATTCGATTCAGCGCCTTTCAATTAGTATAGAAGCACTGCATTTTTACTTCTCTGGATGTTTCCCAGGCGAGCTATTGGCAGCATGTTCAGAACCACTGTTTCTGAGGCTAATTCCTGAACCGTAAGTCATAGACGCTCGATCTTGGTTGCATTCGTTTCAGCGCCTGGCAGCCAGTATAAAAAACACTGTCTTTGACTTCTCTGGATGTTTCCCAGGTGAGCAATAGGCAGCATGTTCAGAACCACTGTTTCTGAGGCTAACTCCTGAACCGTAAGTCATAGACGCTCGATCTTGGTTGCATTCGATTCAGCGCCTGGCAATTAGTATAGAAGCACTGTATTTTTACTTCTCTGGATGTTTCCCAGGCGAGCAATAGGCAGCATGTTCAGAACCACTGTTTCTGAGGCTAACTCCTGAACCGTAAGTCATAGACGCTCGATCTTGGTTGCATTCGATTCAGCGCCTTTCAATTAGTATAGAAGCACTGCATTTTTACTTCTCTGGATGTTTCCCAGGCGAGCTATTGGCAGCATGTTCAGAACCACTGTTTCTGAGGCTAATTCCTGAACGGTAAGTCATAGACGCTCGATCTTGGTTGCATTCGATTCAGCGCCTGGCAATTAGTATAGAAGCACTGTTTTTTACTTCTCTGGATGTTTCCCAGGCGAGCTATTGACCCGTAAATCATAGACGCTCGATCGTGGTTACTTTCATTTTCGCGCCTGGCAGCAAAGTTCAGAACTACTGTTTCTGAGGCTAACTCTTGAACCGTAAGTCATAGATGCTCGATCTTGGTTGCATTCGATTCAGCGCCTGGCAATTAGTATAGAAGCACTGTATTTGTACCTCTCTGGATGTTTCCCAGGTGAGAAATAGGCAGCATGTTCAGAACCACTGTTTCTGAGGCTAACTCCTGAACCGTAAGTCATATACGCTCGATCTTGGTTGCATTCGATTCAGCGCCTGGCAATTAGTATAGAAGCACTGTTTTTTACTTCTCTGGATGTTTCCCAGTCCAGCTATTGACCCATAAATCATAAACGCTCGATCGTGCTTACTTTCGTTTTCGCGTCTGGCAGCAAAGTTCCGAACTACTGTTTCTGAGGCTAACTCTTGAACCGTAAGTCATAGACGCTCGATATTGGTTGCATTCGTTTCAGCGCCTGGCAGCCAGTATAAAAAACACTGTCTTTGACTTCTCTGGATGTTTCCCAGGCGAGCAATAGGCAGCATGTTCAGAACCACTGTTTCTGAGGCTAACTCCTGAACCATAATTCATAGACGCTCGATCTTGGTTGCATTCGATTCAGCTCCTGGCAATTAGTATAGAAGCACTGTATTTTTACTTCTCTGGATGTTTCCCAGGCGAGCAATAGGCAGCATGTTCAGAACCACTGTTTCTGAGGCTAACTCCTGAACCGTAAGTCATAGACGCTCAATCTTGGTTGCATTCGATTCAGCGCCTGGCAATTAGTATAGAAGCACTGTATTTTTACTTCTCTGGATGTTTCCCAGGCGAGCAATAGGCAGCATGTTCAGAACCACTGTTTCTGAGGCTAACTCCTGAACCGTAAGTCATAGACGCTCAATCTTGGTTGCATTCGATTCAGCGCCTGGCTATTAGTATAGAAGCACTGTTTTTTACTTCTCTGGATTTTTCCCAGGCGAGCTATTGACCCGTAAATCATAGACGCTCGATCGTGGTTACTTTCGTTTTCGCGTCTGGCAGCAAAGTTCAGAACTACTGTTTCTGAGGCTAACTCTTGAACCGTAAGTCATAGACGCTCGATCTTGGTTGCATTCGTTTCAGCGCCTGGCAGCCAGTATAAAAAACACTGTCTTTGACTTCTCTGGATGTTTCCCAGGCGAGCAATAGGCAGCATGTTCAGAACCACTGTTTCTGAGGCTAACTCCTGAACCGTAAGTCATAGACGCTCGATCTTGGTTGTATTCGATTCAGCGCCTGGCAATTCGTATAGAAGCACTGTATTTTTAAACTTCTCTGGATGTTTCCCAGGAGAGCAATAGGCAGCATGTTCAGAACCACTGTTTCTGAGGCTAACTCCTGAACCGTAAGTCATAGACGCTCGATCTTGGTTGCATTCGATTCAGCTCCTTTCAATTAGTATAGAAACACAGCATTTTTACTTCTCTGGATGTTTCCCAGGCGAGCTATTGGCAGCATGTTCAGAACCACTGTTTCTGAGGCTAATTCCTGAACGGTAAGTCATAGACGCTCGATCTTGGTTGCATTCGATTCAGCGCCTGGCAATTAGTATAGAAGCACTGTTTTTTACTTCTCTGGATGTTTCCCAGGCGAGCTATTGACCCGTAAATCATAGACGCTCGATCGTGGTTACTTTCGTTTTCGCGCCTGGCAGCAAAGTTCAGAACTACTGTTTCTGAGGCTAACTCTTGAACCGTAAGTCATAGATGCTCGATCTTGGTTGCATTCGATTCAGCGCCTGGCAATTAATATAGAAGCACTGTATTTGTACCTCTCTGGATGTTTACCAGGTGAGAAATAGGCAGCATGTTCAGAATAACTGTTTCTGAGGCTAACTCCTGAACCGTAAGTCATAGACGCTCGATCTTGGTTGCATTCGATTCAGCGCCTGGCAATTAGTATAGAAGCACTGTTTTTTACTTCTCTGGATGTTTCCCAGTCCAGTTATTGACCCATAAATCATAGACGCTCGATCGTGGTTACTTTCGTTTTCGCGTCTGGCAGCAAATTTCCGAACTACTGTTTCTGAGGCTAACTCTTGAACCGTAAGTCATAGACGCTCGATCTTGGTTGCATTCGTTTCAGCGCCTGGCAGCCAGTATAAAAAACACTGTCTTTGACTTCTCTGGATGTTTCCCAGGCGAGCAATAGGCAGCATGTTCAGCACCACTGTTTCTAAAGCTAACTCCAGAACTGTAAGTCATAGACGCTCAATCTTGGTTGCATTCGATTCAGCGCCTGGCAATTAGTATAGAAGCACTGTATTTTTACTTCTCTGGATGTTTCCCAGGCGAGCAATAGGCAGCATGTTCAGAACCACTGTTTCTGAGGCTAATTCATGAACGGTAAGTCATAGACGCTCGATCTTGGTTGCATTCGATACAGCGCCTGGCAATTAGTATAGAAGCACTGTTTTTTACTTCTCTGGATGTTTCCCAGGCGAGCTATTAACCCGTAAATCATAGACGCTCGATCGTGGTTACTTTCGTTTTCGCGTCTGGCAGCAAAGTTCAGAACTACTGTTTCTGAGGCTAACTCTTGAACCGTAAGTCATAGACGATCGATCTTGGTTGCATTCGTTTCAGCGCCTGGCAGCCAGTATAAAAAACACTGTCTTTGACTTCTCTGGATGTTTCCCAGGCGAGCAATAGGCAGCATGTTCAGAACCACTGTTTCTGAGGCTAACTCCTGAACCGTAAGTCATAGACGCTCGATCTTGGTTGCATTCGATTCAGCGCCTGGCAATTAGTATAGAAGCACTGTATTTTTACTTCTCTGGATGTTTCCCAGCCGAGCTATTGGCAGCATGTTCAGAACCACTGTTTCTGAGGCTAATTCATGAACGGTAAGTCATAGACGCTCGATCTTGGTTGCATTCGATACAGCGCCTGGCAATTAGTATAGAAGCACTGTTTTTTACTTCTCTGGATGTTTTCCAGTCGAGCTATTGACACGTAAGTCATAGACGCTCGATCGTGGTTACTTTCGTTTTCGCGTCTGGCAGCAAAGTTCAGAACTACTGTTTCTGAGGCTAACTCTTGAACCGTAGGTCATAGATGCTCGATATTGGTTGCATTCGATTCAGCGCCTGGCAATTAATATAGAAGCACTGTATTTGTACCTCTCTGGATGTTTCCCAGGTGAGAAATCCGCAGCATGTTCAGAACCACTGTTTCTGAGGCTAACTCCTGAACCGTAAGTCATAGACGCTCGATCTTGGTTGCATTCGATTCAGCGCCTGGCAATTAGTATAGAAGCACTGTTTTTTACTTCTCTGGATGTTTCCCAGTCCAGCTATTGACCCATAAATCATAGACGCTCGATCGTGGTTACTTTCGTTTTCGCGTCTGGCAGCAAATTTCAGAACTACTGTTTCTGAGGCTAACTCTTGAACCGTAAGTCATAGACGCTCGATCTTGGTTGCATTCGTTTCAGCGCCTGGCAGCCAGTATAAAAAACACTGTCTTTGACTTCTCTGGATGTTTCCCAGGCGAGCAATAGGCAGCATGTTCAGAACCACTGTTTCTGAGGCTAACTCCTGAACAGTAAGTCATAGACGCTCGATCTTGGTTGCATTTGATTCAGCGCCTGGCAATTAGTATAGAAGCACTGTATTTTTACTTCTCTGGATGTTTCCCAGGCGAGCAATAGGCAGCATGTTCAGAACCACTGTTTCTGAGGCTAACTCCTGAACCGTAAGTCATAGACGCTCAATCTTGGTTGCATTCGATTCAGCGCCTGGCTATTAGTATAGAAGCACTGTTTTTTACTTCTCTGGATGTTTCCCAGGCGAGCTATTGACCCGTAAATCATAGACACTCGATCGTGGTTACTTTCGTTTTCGCGTCTGGCAGCAAAGTTCAGAACTACTGTTTCTGAGGCTAACTCTTGAACCGTAAATCATATACGCTCGATCTTGGTTGCATTCGTTTCAGCGCCTGGCAGCCAGTATAAAAAACACTGTCTTTGACTTCTCTGGATGTTTCCCAGGCGAGCAATAGGCAGCATGTTCAGAACTACTGTTTCTGAGGCTAACTCCTGAACCGTAAGTCATAGACGCTCGATCTTGGTTGCATTCGATTCAGCGCCTGGCAATTAGTATAGAAGCACTGTATTTTTACTTCTCTGGATGTTTCCCAGGCGAGCAATAGGCAGCATGTTCAGAACCACTGTTTCTGAGGCTAACTCCTGAACCGTAAGTCATAGACGCTCGATCTATGTTGCATTCGATTCAGTGCCTGGCAATTAGTATAGAAGTACTGTATTTTTACTTCTCTGGATGTTTCCCAGGCGAGCTATTGGCAGCATGTTCAGAACCACTGTTTCTGAGGCTAATTCATGAACGGTAAGTCATAGACGCTCGATCTTGGTTGCATTCGATTCAGCTCCTGGCAATTAGTATAGAAGCACTGTATTTTTACTTCTCTAGATGTTTCCCAGGCGAGCAATAGGCAGCATGTTCAGAACCACTGTTTCTGAGGCTAACTCCTGAACCGTAAGTCATAGACACTCAATCTTGGGTGCATTCGATTCAGCGCCTGGCAATTAGTATAGAAGCACAGTTTTTTACTTCTCTGGATGTTTCCCAGGCGAGCTATTGACCCGTAAATCATAGACGCTCGATCGTGGTTACTTTCGTTTTCGCGTCTGGCAGCAAAGTTCAGAACTAATGTTTCTGAGGCTAACTCTTGAACCGTAAGTCATAGACGCTCGATCTTGGTTGCATTCGTTTCAGCGCCTGGCAGCCAGTATAAAAAACACTGTCTTTGACTTCTCTGGATGCTTCCCAGGCGAGCAATAGGCAGCATGTTCAGAACCACTGTTTCTGAGGCTAACTCCTGAACCGTAAGTCATAGACGCTCGATCTTGGTTGCATTCGATTCAGCGCCTGGCAATTAGTATAGAAGCACTGTATTTTTACTTCTCTGGATGTTTCCCAGGCGAGCAATAGGCAGCATGTTCAGAACCACTGTTTCTGAGGCTAACTCCTGAACCGTAAGTCATAGACGCTCGATCTTGGTTGCATTCGATTCAACGCCTGGCAATTACCGTGTTTCCCCGATAGTAAGACACCCCCGATTGTAAGACGTATCGGGGGTTTCAGGGGGGTCGGCTAATATAAGCCGTACCCCGAAAGTAAGACATATGTCTTACTTTCGGGGAAACACGGGGGTATTGCCGCCTCCTGCCCTCTTCCGCGCCGCCCCCCTCTCCATACGTCTCCATCAGGGGCAGGAGCACGGCTGTTATACACAGCCTGGCTCCTGCTGCAACTGCCGGAATTGAAGCGCGCGCCGATTCCGGCAGTTTAACCCATTAAATGCCGCTGTCAATAGTGACAGCGGCATTTAATGTGTTTGACAGAGGGGGGAGCTCCCTCTGTCACCCGATCGGCGCCCCCGCAAACAAATCGCGGGTCGCCGTCGGGTTTCCATGACAGCTGGGGGTCTAACAAAGACCCCCAGGTCTGCCTTCAGCATCTGCCTGTTAGGCGATGCCGGAGGCATGACCTAATAGGTTGCCTGTCAGTTTTACACTGACAGGCAATAATGCTTCGGTATACTAAGTATACCAAAGCATTATATATGCGATCGGCACATCGCATAGTGAAGTCACCTGGTGGGACTAAAAAAAAAAATGTAAAACAGTTAAATAAAGTTTGTGAAAAAAAAATAAAAAATAATTAGACAATTTTTTTCCAATATAAGACATACCCCGAAAGTAAGACATAGTGGGGCTTTTGGGGATAAAAAGAAAGTAAGACACTGTCTTACTTTCGGGGAAACACGGTAGTATAGAAGCACTGCATTTTTACTTCTCTTGATGTTTCCCAGGCGAGCTATTGGCAGCATGTTCAGAACCACTGTTTCTGAGGCTAACTCCTGAACGGTAAGTCATAGACGCTCGATTTTGGTTGCATTCGATTCAGCGCCTAGCAATTAGTATAGAAGCACTGTATTTGTACCTCTCTGGATGTTTCCCAGGTGAGCAATAGGCAGCATGTTCAGAACCACTGTTTCTGAGGCTAACTCCTGAACCGTAAGTCATAGACGCTCGATCTTGGTTGCATTCGATTCAGCGCCTGGCAATTAGTATAGAAGCACTGTATTTTTACTTCTCTGGATGTTTCCCAGGCGAGCTATTGGCAGCATGTTCAGAACCACTGTTTCTGAGGCTAACTCCTGAACCGTAAGTCATAGACGCTCGATCTTGGTTGCATTCGATTCAGCGCCTGGCAATTAGTATAGAAGCACTGTTTTTTACTTCTCTGGATGTTTTGCAGGCGAGCTATTGACCCGTAAATCATAGACGCTCGATCGTGGTTACTTTCATTTTCGCGTCTGGCAGCAAAGTTCAGAACTACTGTTTCTGAGGCTAAATCTTGAACCGTAAGTCATAGACGCTCGATCTTGGTTGCATTCGTTTCAGCGCCTGGCAGCCAGTATAAAAATAACTGTCTTTGACTTCTCTGGATGTTTCCCAGGCGAGCAATAGGCAGTATGTTCAGAACCACTGTTTCTGAGGCTAACTCCTGAACCGTAATTCATAGACGCTCGATCTTGGTTGCATTCGATTCAGCTCCTGGCAATTAGTATAGAAGCACTGTATTTTTACTTCTCTGGATGTTTCCCAGGCGAGCAATAGGCAGCATGTTCAGAACCACTGTTTCTGAGGCTAACTCCTGAACCGTAAGTCATAGACGCTCGATCTTGGTTGCATTCGATACAGCGCCTGGCAATTAGTATAGAAGCACTGTTTTTTACTTCTCTGGATGTTTCCCAGTCGAGCTATTGACACGTAAATCATAGACGCTCGATCGTGGTTACTTTCGTTATCGCGTCTGGCAGCAAAGTTCCGAACTACTGTTTCTGAGGCTAACTCTTGAACCGTAAGTCATAGACGCTCGATCTTGGTTGCATTCGTTTCAGCGCCTGGCAGCCAGTATAAAAAACACAGTCTTTGACTTCTCTGGATGTTTCCCAGGCGAGCAATAGGCAGCATGTTCAGAACCACTGTTTCTGAGGCTAACTCCTGAACCGTAATTCATAGACGCTCGATCTTGGTTGCATTCGATTCAGCTCCTGGCAATTAGTATAGAAGCACTGTATTTTGACTTCTCTGGATGTTTCCCAGGCGAGCAATAGGCAGCATGTTCAGAACCACTGTTTCTGAGGCTAACTCCTGAAACGTAAGTCATAGACGCTCAATCTTGGTTGCATTCGATTCAGCGCCTGGCAATTAGTATAGAAGCACTGTATTTTTACTTCTCTGGATGTTTCCCAGGCGAGCAATAGGCAGCATGTTCAGAACCACTGTTTCTGAGGCTAACTCCTGAACCGTAAGTCATAGACGCTCAATCTTGGTTGCATTCGATTCAGCGCCTGGCAATTAGTATAGAAGCACTGTTTTTTACTTCTCTGGATGTTTTGCAGGCGAGCTATTGACCCGTAAATCATAGACGCTCGATCGTGGTTACTTTCATTTTCGCGTCTGGCAGCAAAGTTCAGAACTACTGTTTCTGAGGCAAAATCTTGAACCGTAAGTCATAGACGCTCGATCTTGGTTGCATTCGTTTCAGCGCCTGGCAGCCAGTATAAAAATAACTGTCTTTGACTTCTCTGGATGTTTCCCAGGCGAGCAATAGGCAGTATGTTCAGAACCACTGTTTCTGAGGCTAACTCCTGAACCGTAATTCATAGACGCTCGATCTTGGTTGCATTCGATTCAGCTCCTGGCAATTAGTATAGAAGCACTGTATTTTTACTTCTCTGGATGTTTCCCAGGCGAGCAATAGGCAGCATGTTCAGAACCACTGTTTCTGAGGCTAACTCCTGAACCGTAAGTCATAGACGCTCGATCTTGGTTGCATTCGATACAGCGCCTGGCAATTAGTATAGAAGCACTGTTTTTTACTTCTCTGGATGTTTCCCAGTCGAGCTATTGACACGTAAATCATAGACGCTCGATCGTGGTTACTTTCGTTATCGCGTCTGGCAGCAAAGTTCCGAACTACTGTTTCTGAGGCTAACTCTTGAACCGTAAGTCATAGACGCTCGATCTTGGTTGCATTCGTTTCAGCGCCTGGCAGCCAGTATAAAAAACACAGTCTTTGACTTCTCTGGATGTTTCCCAGGCGAGCAATAGGCAGCATGTTCAGAACCACTGTTTCTGAGGCTAACTCCTGAACCGTAATTCATAGACGCTCGATCTTGGTTGCATTCGATTCAGCTCCTGGCAATTAGTATAGAAGCACTGTATTTTGACTTCTCTGGATGTTTCCCAGGCGAGCAATAGGCAGCATGTTCAGAACCACTGTTTCTGAGGCTAACTCCTGAAACGTAAGTCATAGACGCTCAATCTTGGTTGCATTCGATTCAGCGCCTGGCAATTAGTATAGAAGCACTGTATTTTTACTTCTCTGGATGTTTCCCAGGCGAGCAATAGGCAGCATGTTCAGAACCACTGTTTCTGAGGCTAACTCCTGAACCGTAAGTCATAGACGCTCAATCTTGGTTGCATTCGATTCAGCGCCTGGCTATTAGTATAGAAGCACTGTTTTTTACTTCTCTGGATGTTTCCCAGGCGAGCTATTGACACGTAAATCATAGACGCTCGATCGTGGTTACTTTCGTTTTCGCGTCTGGCAGCAAAGTTCAGAACTAATGTTTCTGAGGCTACCTCTTGAACCGTAAGTCATAGACGCTCGATCTTGGTTGCGTTCGTTTCAGCGCCTGGCAGCCAGAATAAAAAACACTGTCTTTGACTTCTCTGGATGTTTCCCAGGCGAGCAATAGGCAGCATGTTCAGAACCACTGTTTCTGAGGCTAACTCCTGAACCGTAAGTCATAGACGCTCGATCTTGGTTGCATTCGATTCAGCTCCTGGCAATTAGTATAGAAGCACTGTATTTTGACTTCTCTGGATGTTTCCCAGGCGAGCAATAGGCAGCATGTTCAGAACCACTGTTTCTGAGGCTAATTCATGAACGGTAAGTCATAGACGCTCGATCTTGGTTGCATTCGATACAGCGCCTGGCAATTAGTATAGAAACACTGTTTTTTACTTCTCTGGATGTTTCCCAGGCGAGCTATTGACCCGTAAATCATAGACGCTCGATCGTGGTTACTTTCATTTTCGAGTCTGGCAGCAAAGTTCAGAACTACTGTTTCTGAGGCTAACTCTTTAACCGTAAGTCATAGACGCTCGATCTTGGTTGCATTCGTTTCAGCGCCTGGCAGCCAGTATAAAAAACACTGTCTTTGACTTCTCTGGATGTTTCCCAGGCGAGCAATAGGCAGCATGTTCAGAACCACTGTTTCTGAGTCTAACTCCTGAACCGTAAGTCATAGACGCTCGATCTTGGTTGCATTCGATTCAGCGCCTGGCAATTAGTATAGAAGCACTGTATTTTTACTTCTCTGGATGTTTCCCAGGCGAGCAATAGGCAGCATGTTCAGAACCACTGTTTCTGAGGCTAATTCATGAACGGTAAGTCATAGACGCTCGATCTTGGTTGCATTCGATACAGCGCCTGGCAATTAGTATAGAAGCACTGTTTTTTACTTCTCTGGATGTTTCCCAGGCGAGCTATTGACCCGTAAATCATAGACGCTCGATCGTGGTTACTTTCGTTTTCGCGTCTGGCAGCAAAGTTCAGAACTACTGTTTCTGAGGCTAACTCTTGAACCGTAAGTCATAGACGCTCGATCTTGGTTGCATTTGTTTCAGCGCCTGGCAGCCAGTATAAAAAACACTGTCTTTGACTTCTCTGGATGTTTCCCAGGCGAGCAATAGGCAGCATGTTCAGAACCACTGTTTCTGAGGCTAACTCCTGAACCGTAATTCATAGACGCTCGATCTTGGTTGCATTCGATTCAGCGCCTGGCAATTAGTATAGAAGCACTGTATTTTTACTTCTCTGGATGTTTCCCAGGCGAGCTATTGGCAGCATGTTCAGAACCACTGTTTTTGAGGCTAATTCCTGAACGGTAAGTCATAGACGCTCGATCTTGGTTGCATTCGATTCAGCGCCTGGCAATTAGTATAGAAGCACTGTTTTTTACTTCTCTGGATGTTTCCCAGGCGAGCTATTGACCCGTAAATCATAGACGCTCGATCGTGGTTACTTTCATTTTCGAGTCTGGCAGCAAAGTTCAGAACTACTGTTTCTGAGGCTAACTCTTTAACCGTAAGTCATAGACGCTCGATCTTGGTTGCATTCGTTTCAGCGCCTGGCAGCCAGTATAAAAAACACTGTCTTTGACTTTTCTGGATGTTTCCCAGGCGAGCAATAGGCAGCATGTTCAGAACCACTGTTTCTGAGGCTAACTCCTGAACCGTAAGTCATAGACGCTCGATCTTGGTTGCATTCGATTCAGCGCCTGTCAATTAGTATAGAAGCACTGTATTTTTACTTCTCTGGATGTTTCCCAGGCGAGCAATAGGCAGCATGTTCAGAACCACTGTTTCTGAGGCTAATTCATGAACGGTAAGTCATAGACGCTCGATCTTGGTTGCATTCGATACAGCGCCTGGCAATTAGTATAGAAGCACTGTTTTTTACTTCTCTGGATGTTTCCCAGGCGAGCTATTGACCCGTAAATCATAGACGCTCGATCGTGGTTACTTTCGTTTTCGCGTCTGGCAGCAAAGTTCAGAACTACTGTTTCTGAGGCTAACTCTTGAACCGTAAGTCATAGACGCTCGATCTTGGTTGCATTTGTTTCAGCGCCTGGCAGCCAGTATAAAAAACACTGTCTTTGACTTCTCTGGATGTTTCCCAGGCGAGCAATAGGCAGCATGTTCAGAACCACTGTTTCTGAGGCTAACTCCTGAACCGTAAGTCATAGACGCTCGATCTTGGTTGCATTCGATTCAGCGCCTGGCAATTAGTATAGAAGCACTGTATTTTTACTTCTCTGAATGTTTCCCAGCCGAGCTATTGGCAGCATGTTCAGAACCACTGTTTCTGAGGCTAATTCATGAACGGTAAGTCATAGACGCTCGATCTTGGTTGCATTCGATACAGCGCCTGGCAATTAGTATAGAAGCACTGTTTTTTACTTCTCTGGATGTTTCCCAGTCGAGCTATTGACACGTAAATCATAGACGCTCGATCGTGGTTACTTTCGTTTTCGCGTCTGGCAGCAAAGTTCCGAACTACTGTTTCTGAGGCTAACTCTTGAACCGTAAGTCATAGACGCTCGATCTTGGTTGCATTCGTTTCAGCGCCTTGCAGCCAGTAAAAAAAACCACTGTCTTTGACTTCTCTGGATGTTTCCCAGGCGAGCAATAGGCAGCATGTTCAGAACCACTGTTTCTGAGGCTAACTCCTGAACCGTAAGTCATAGACGCTCGATCTTGGTTGCATTCGATTCAGCGCCTGGCAATTAGTATAGAAGCACTGTATTTTTACTTCTCTGGATGTTTCCCAGGCGAGCAATAGGCAGCATGTTCACAACCACTGTTTCTGAGGCTAACTCCTGAACCGTAAGTCATAGACGCTCGATCTTGGTTGCATTCGATTCAGCGCCTGGCATTTAGTATAGAAGCACTGTATTTTTACTTCTCTGGATGTTTCCCAGGCGAGCAATAGGCAGCATGTTCACAACCACTGTTTCTGAGGCTAACTCCTGAACCGTAAGTCATAGATGCTCAATCTTGGTTGCATTCGATTCAGCGCCTGGCAATTAGTATAGAAGCACTGTTTTTTACTTCTCTGGATGTTTCCCAGGCGAGCTATTGACCCGTAAATCATAGACGCTCGATCGTGGTTACTTTCGTTTTCGCGTCTGGCAGCAAAGTTCAGAACTATTGTTTCTGAGGCTAAATCTTTAACCGTAAGTCATAGACGCTCGATCTTGGTTGCATTCGTTTCAGCGCCTGGCAGCCAGTATAAAAAACACTGTCTTTGACTTCTCTGGATGTTTCCCAGGCGAGCAATAGGCAGCATGTTCAGAACCACTGTTTCTGAGGCTAAATCCTGAACCGTAAGTCATAGGCGCTCTATCTTGGTTGCATTCGATTCAGCGCCTGGCAATTAGTATAGAAGCACTGTATTTTTACTTCTCTGGATGTTTCCCAGGCGAGCAATAGGCAGCATGTTCAGAACCACTGTTTCTGAGGCTAACTCCTGAACCGTAAGTCATAGGCGCTCTATCTTGGTTGCATTCGATTCAGCGCCTTTCAATTAGTATAGAAGCACTGCATTTTTACTTCTCTGGATGTTTCCCAGGCGAGCTATTGGCAGCATGTTCAGAAACACTGTTTCTGAGGCTAATTCCTGAACGGTAAGTCATAGACTCTCGATCTTGGTTGCATTCGATTCAGCGCCTGGCAATTAGTATAGAAGCACTGTTTTTTACTTCTCTGGATGTTTCCCAGGCGAGCAATTGACCCGTAAATCATAGACGCTCGATCGTGGTTACTTTCGTTTTCGCGCCTGGCAGCAAAGTTCAGAACTACTGTTTCTGAGGCTAACTCGAACCGTAAGTCATAGATGCTCGATCTTGGTTGCATTCGATTCAGCGCCTGGCAATTAATATAGAAGCACTGTATTTGTACCTCTCTGGATGTTTCCCAGGTGAGAAATAGGCAGCATGTTCAGAACCACTGTTTCTGAGGCTAACTCCTGAACCGTAAGTCATAGACGCTCGATCTTGGTTGCATTCGATTCAGCGCCTGGCAATTAGTATAGAAGCACTGTTTTTTACTTCTCTGGATGTTTCCCAGTCCAGCTATTGACCCATAAATCATGGACGCTCGATCGTGGTTACTTTCGTTTTCGCGTCTGGCAGCAAATTTCCGAACTACTGTTTCTGAGGCTAACTCTTGAACCGTAAGTCATAGACGCTCGATCTTGGTTGCATTCGTTTCAGCGCCTGGCAGCCAGTATAAAAAACACTGTCTTTGACTTCTCTGGATGTTTCCCAGGCGAGCAATAGGCAGCATGTTCAGAACCACTGTTTCTGAGGCTAACTCCTGAACCGTAAGTCATAGACGCTCAATCTTGGTTGCATTCGATTCAGCGCCTGGCAATTAGTATAGAAGCACTGTATTTTTACTTCTCTGGATGTTTCCCAGGCGAGCTATTGGCAGCATGTTCAGAACCACTGTTTCTGACGCTAATTCCTGAACGGTAAGTCATAGACGCTCGATCTTGGTTGCATTCGATTCAGTGCCTGGCAATTAGTATAGAAGCACTGTTTTTTACTTCTCTGGATGTTTCCCAGTCGAGCTATTGACCCGTAAATCATAGACGCTCGATCGTGCTTACTTTCGTTTTCGCGTCTGGCAGCAAAGTTCAGAACCACTGTTTCTGAGGCTAACTCCTGAACCGTAAGTCATAGACGCTCAATCTTGGTTGCATTCGATTCAGCGCCTGGCAATTAGTATAGAAGCACTGTATTTTTACTTCTCTGGATGTTTCCCAGGCGAGCAATAGGCAGCATGTTCAGAACCACTGTTTCTGAGGCTAACTCCTGAACCGTAAGTCATAGACGCTAAATCTTGGTTGCATTCGATTCAGCGCCTGGCAATTAGTATAGAAGCACTGTATTTTTACTTCTCTGGATGTTTCCCAGGCGAGCAATAGGCAGCATGTTCAGAACCACTGTTTCTGAGGCTAAATCCTGAACCGTAAGTCATAGGCGCTCTATCTTGGTTGCATTCGATTCAGCGCCTGGCAATTAGTATAGAAGCACTGTATTTTTACTTCTCTGGATGTTTCCCAGGCGAGCAATAGGCAGCATGTTCAGAACCACTGTTTCTGAGGCTAACTCCTGAACCGTAAGTCATAGGCGCTCTATCTTGGTTGCATTCGATTCAGCGCCTTTCAATTAGTATAGAAGCACTGCATTTTTACTTCTCTGGATGTTTCCCAGGCGAGCTATTGGCAGCATGTTCAGAAACACTGTTTCTGAGGCTAATTCCTGAACGGTAAGTCATAGACTCTCGATCTTGGTTGCATTCGATTCAGCGCCTGGCAATTAGTATAGAAGCACTGTTTTTTACTTCTCTGGATGTTTCCCAGGCGAGCAATTGACCCGTAAATCATAGACGCTCGATCGTGGTTACTTTCGTTTTCGCGCCTGGCAGCAAAGTTCAGAACTACTGTTTCTGAGGCTAACTCGAACCGTAAGTCATAGATGCTCGATCTTGGTTGCATTCGATTCAGCGCCTGGCAATTAATATAGAAGCACTGTATTTGTACCTCTCTGGATGTTTCCCAGGTGAGAAATAGGCAGCATGTTCAGAACCACTGTTTCTGAGGCTAACTCCTGAACCGTAAGTCATAGACGCTCGATCTTGGTTGCATTCGATTCAGCGCCTGGCAATTAGTATAGAAGCACTGTTTTTTACTTCTCTGGATGTTTCCCAGTCCAGCTATTGACCCATAAATCATGGACGCTCGATCGTGGTTACTTTCGTTTTCGCGTCTGGCAGCAAATTTCCGAACTACTGTTTCTGAGGCTAACTCTTGAACCGTAAGTCATAGACGCTCGATCTTGGTTGCATTCGTTTCAGCGCCTGGCAGCCAGTATAAAAAACACTGTCTTTGACTTCTCTGGATGTTTCCCAGGCGAGCAATAGGCAGCATGTTCAGAACCACTGTTTCTGAGGCTAACTCCTGAACCGTAAGTCATAGACGCTCAATCTTGGTTGCATTCGATTCAGCGCCTGGCAATTAGTATAGAAGCACTGTATTTTTACTTCTCTGGATGTTTCCCAGGCGAGCTATTGGCAGCATGTTCAGAACCACTGTTTCTGACGCTAATTCCTGAACGGTAAGTCATAGACGCTCGATCTTGGTTGCATTCGATTCAGTGCCTGGCAATTAGTATAGAAGCACTGTTTTTTACTACTCTGGATGTTTCCCAGTCGAGCTATTGACCCGTAAATCATAGACGCTCGATCGTGCTTACTTTCGTTTTCGCGTCTGGCAGCAAAGTTCAGAACCACTGTTTCTGAGGCTAACTCCTGAACCGTAAGTCATAGACGCTCAATCTTGGTTGCATTCGATTCAGCGCCTGGCAATTAGTATAGAAGCACTGTATTTTTACTTCTCTGGATGTTTCCCAGGCGAGCAATAGGCAGCATGTTCAGAACCACTGTTTCTGAGGCTAACTCCTGAACCGTAAGTCATAGACGCTCAATCTTGGTTGCATTCGATTCAGCGCCTGGCAATTAGTATAGAAGCACTGTATTTTTACTTCTCTGGATGTTTCCCAGGCGAGCAATAGGCAGCATGTTCAGAACCACTGTTTCTGAGGCTAATTCATGAACGGTAAGTCATAGACGCTCGATCTTGGTTGCATTCGATACAGCGCCTGGCAATTAATATAGAAGCACTGTTTTTTACTTCTCTGGATGTTTCCCAGGCGAGCTATTAACCCGTAAATCATAGACGCTCGATCGTGGTTACTTTCGTTTTCGCGTCTGGCAGCAAAGTTCAGAACTACTGTTTCTGAGGCTAACTCTTGAACCGTAAGTCATAGACGCTCGATCTTGGTTGCATTCGTTTCAGCGCCTGGCAGCCAGTATAAAAAACACTGTCTTTGACTTCTCTGGATGTTTCCCAGGTGAGCAATAGGCAGCATGTTCAGAACCACTGTTTCTGAGGCTAACTCCTGAACCGTAAGTCATAGACGCTCGATCTTGGTTGCATTCGATTCAGCGCCTGGCAATTAGTATAGAAGCACTGTATTTTTACTTCTCTGGATGTTTCCCAGGCGAGCAATAGGCAGCATGTTCAGAACCACTGTTTCTGAGGCTAACTCCTGAACCGTAAGTCATAGACGCTCGATCTTGGTTGCATTCGATTCAGCGCCTTTCAATTAGTATAGAAGCACTGCATTTTTACTTCTCTGGATGTTTCCCAGGCGAGCTATTGGCAGCATGTTCAGAACCACTGTTTCTGAGGCTAATTCCTGAACGGTAAGTCATAGACGCTCGATCTTGGTTGCATTCGATTCAGCGCCTGGCAATTAGTATAGAAGCACTGTTTTTTACTTCTCTGGATGTTTCCCAGGCGAGCTATTGACCCGTAAATCATAGACGCTCGATCGTGGTTACTTTCATTTTCGCGCCTGGCAGCAAAGTTCAGAACTACTGTTTCTGAGGCTAACTCTTGAACCGTAAGTCATAGATGCTCGATCTTGGTTGCATTCGATTCAGCGCCTGGCAATTAATATAGAAGCACTGTATTTGTACCTCTCTGGATGTTTCCCAGGTGAGAAATAGGCAGCATGTTCAGAACCACTGTTTCTGAGGCTAACTCCTGAACCGTAAGTCATATACGCTCGATCTTGGTTGCATTCGATTCAGCGCCTGGCAATTAGTATAGAAGCACTGTTTTTTACTTCTCTGGATGTTTCCCATTCCAGCTATTGACCCATAAATCATAAACGCTCGATCGTGCTTACTTTCGTTTTCGCGTCTGGCAGCAAAGTTCCGAACTACTGTTTCTGAGGCTAACTCTTGAACCGTAAGTCATAGACGCTCGATATTGGTTGCATTCGTTTCAGCGCCTGGCAGCCAGTATAAAAAACACTGTCTTTGACTTCTCTGGATGTTTCCCAGGCGAGCAATAGGCAGCATGTTCAGAACCACTGTTTCTGAGGCTAACTCCTGAACCGTAATTCATAGACGCTCGATCTTGGTTGCATTCGATTCAGCTCCTGGCAATTAGTATAGAAGCACTGTATTTTTACTTCTCTGGATGTTTCCCAGGCGAGCAATAGGCAGCATGTTCAGAACCACTGTTTCTGAGGCTAACTCCTGAACCGTAAGTCATAGACGCTCAATCTTGGTTGCATTCGATTCAGCGCCTGGCAATTAGTATAGAAGCACTGTATTTTTACTTCTCTGGATGTTTCCCAGGCGAGCAATAGGCAGCATGTTCAGAACCACTGTTTCTGAGGCTAACTCCTGAACCGTAAGTCATAGACGCTCAATCTTGGTTGCATTCGATTCAGCGCCTGGCTATTAGTATAGAAGCACTGTTTTTTACTTCTCTGGATTTTTCCCAGGCGAGCTATTGACCCGTAAATCATAGACGCTCGATCGTGGTTACTTTCGTTTTCGCGTCTGGCAGCAAAGTTCAGAACTACTGTTTCTGAGGCTAACTCTTGAACCGTAAGTCATAGACGCTCGATCTTGGTTGCATTCGTTTCAGCGCCTGGCAGCCAGTATAAAAAACACTGTCTTTGACTTCTCTGGATGTTTCCCAGGCGAGCAATAGGCAGCATGTTCAGAACCACTGTTTCTGAGGCTAACTCCTGAACCGTAAGTCATAGACGCTCGATCTTGGTTGTATTCGATTCAGCGCCTGGCAATTAGTATAGAAGCACTGTATTTTTACTTCTCTGGATGTTTCCCAGGAGAGCAATAGGCAGCATGTTCAGAACCACTGTTTCTGAGGCTAACTCCTGAACCGTAAGTCATAGACGCTCGATCTTGGTTGCATTCGATTCAGCTCCTTTCAATTAGTATAGAAACACAGCATTTTTACTTCTCTGGATGTTTCCCAGGCGAGCTATTGGCAGCATGTTCAGAACCACTGTTTCTGAGGCTAATTCCTGAACGGTAAGTCATAGACGCTCGATCTTGGTTGCATTCGATTCAGCGCCTGGCAATTAGTATAGAAGCACTGTTTTTTACTTCTCTGGATGTTTCCCAGGCGAGCTATTGACCCGTAAATCATAGACGCTCGATCGTGGTTACTTTCGTTTTCGCGCCTGGCAGCAAAGTTCAGAACTACTGTTTCTGAGGCTAACTCTTGAACCGTAAGTCATAGATGCTCGATCTTGGTTGCATTCGATTCAGCGCCTGGCAATTAATATAGAAGCACTGTATTTGTACCTCTCTGGATGTTTACCAGGTGAGAAATAGGCAGCATCTTCAGAATAACTGTTTCTGAGGCTAACTCCTGAACCGTAAGTCATAGACGCTCGATCTTGGTTGCATTCGATTCAGCGCCTGGCAATTAGTATAGAAGCACTGTTTTTTACTTCTCTGGATGTTTCCCAGTCCAGTTATTGACCCATAAATCATAGACGCTCGATCGTGGTTACTTTCGTTTTCGCGTCTGGCAGCAAATTTCCGAACTACTGTTTCTGAGGCTAACTCTTGAACCGTAAGTCATAGACGCTCGATCTTGGTTGCATTCGTTTCAGCGCCTGGCAGCCAGTATAAAAAACACTGTCTTTGACTTCTCTGGATGTTTCCCAGGCGAGCAATAGGCAGCATGTTCAGCACCACTGTTTCTAAAGCTAACTCCAGAACTGTAAGTCATAGACGCTCAATCTTGGTTGCATTCGATTCAGCGCCTGGCAATTAGTATAGAAGCACTGTATTTTTACTTCTCTGGATGTTTCCCAGGCGAGCAATAGGCAGCATGTTCAGAACCACTGTTTCTGAGGCTAATTCATGAACGGTAAGTCATAGACGCTCGATCTTGGTTGCATTCGATACAGCGCCTGGCAATTAGTATAGAAGCACTGTTTTTTACTTCTCTGGATGTTTCCCAGGCGAGCTATTAACCCGTAAATCATAGACGCTCGATCGTGGTTACTTTCGTTTTCGCGTCTGGCAGCAAAGTTCAGAACTACTGTTTCTGAGGCTAACTCTTGAACCGTAAGTCATAGACGATCGATCTTGGTTGCATTCGTTTCAGCGCCTGGCAGCCAGTATAAAAAACACTGTCTTTGACTTCTCTGGATGTTTCCCAGGCGAGCAATAGGCAGCATGTTCAGAACCACTGTTTCTGAGGCTAACTCCTGAACCGTAAGTCATAGACGCTCGATCTTGGTTGCATTCGATTCAGCGCCTGGCAATTAGTATAGAAGCACTGTATTTTTACTTCTCTGGATGTTTCCCAGGCGAGCAATAGGCAGCATGTTCAGAACCACTGTTTCTGAGGCTAACTCCTGAACCGTAAGTCATAGACGCTCGATCTTGGTTGCATTCGATTCAGCGCCTGGCAATTAGTATAGAAGCACTGTATTTTTACTTCTCTGGATGTTTCCCAGCCGAGCTATTGGCAGCATGTTCAGAACCACTGTTTCTGAGGCTAATTCATGAACGGTAAGTCATAGACGCTCGATCTTGGTTGCATTCGATACAGCGCCTGGCAATTAGTATAGAAGCACTGTTTTTTACTTCTCTGGATGTTTCCCAGTCGAGCTATTGACACGTAAGTCATAGACGCTCGATCGTGGTTACTTTTGTTTTCGCGTCTGGCAGCAAAGTTCAGAACTACTGTTTCTGAGGCTAACTCTTGAACCGTAAGTCATAGATGCTCGATATTGGTTGCATTCGATTCAGCGCCTGGCAATTAATATAGAAGCACTGTATTTGTACCTCTCTGGATGTTTCCCAGGTGAGAAATCCGCAGCATGTTCAGAACCACTGTTTCTGAGGCTAACTCCTGAACCGTAAGTCATAGACGCTCGATCTTGGTTGCATTCGATTCAGCGCCTGGCAATTAGTATAGAAGCACTGTTTTTTACTTCTCTGGATGTTTCCCAGTCCAGCTATTGACCCATAAATCATAGACGCTCGATCGTGGTTACTTTCGTTTTCGCGTCTGGCAGCAAATTTCAGAACTACTGTTTCTGAGGCTAACTCTTGAACCGTAAGTCATAGACGCTCGATCTTGGTTGCATTCGTTTCAGCGCCTGGCAGCCAGTATAAAAAACACTGTCTTTGACTTCTCTGGATGTTTCCCAGGCGAGCAATAGGCAGCATGTTCAGAACCACTGTTTCTGAGGCTAACTCCTGAACAGTAAGTCATAGACGCTCGATCTTGGTTGCATTTGATTCAGCGCCTGGCAATTAGTATAGAAGCACTGTATTTTTACTTCTCTGGATGTTTCCCAGCCGAGTTATTGGCAGCATGTTCAGAACCACTGTTTCTGAGGCTAATTCATGAACGGTAAGTCATAGACGCTCGATCTTGGTTGCATTCGATTCAGCTCCTGGCAATTAGTATAGAAGCACTGTATTTTTACTTCTCTAGATGTTTCCCAGGCGAGCAATAGGCAGCATGTTCAGAACCACTGTTTCTGAGGCTAACTCCTGAACCGTAAGTCATAGACACTCAATCTTGGGTGCATTCGATTCAGCGCCTGGCAATTAGTATAGAAGCACAGTTTTTTACTTCTCTGGATGTTTCCCAGGCGAGCTATTGACCCGTAAATCATAGACGCTCGATCGTGGTTACTTTCGTTTTCGCGTCTGGCAGCAAAGTTCAGAACTAATGTTTCTGAGGCTAACTCTTGAACCGTAAGTCATAGACGCTCGATCTTGGTTGCATTCGTTTCAGCGCCTGGCAGCCAGTATAAAAAACACTGTCTTTGACTTCTCTGGATGCTTCCCAGGCGAGCAATAGGCAGCATGTTCAGAACCACTGTTTCTGAGGCTAACTCCTGAACCGTAAGTCATAGACGCTCGATCTTGGTTGCATTCGATTCAGCGCCTGGCAATTAGTATAGAAGCACTGTATTTTTACTTCTCTGGATGTTTCCCAGGCGAGCAATAGGCAGCATGTTCAGAACCACTGTTTCTGAGGCTAACTCCTGAACCGTAAGTCATAGACGCTCGATCTTGGTTGCATTCGATTCAACGCCTGGCAATTACCGTGTTTCCCCGATAGTAAGACACCCCCGATTGTAAGACGTATCGGGGGTTTCAGGGGGGTCGGCTAATATAAGCCGTACCCCGAAAGTAAGACATATGTCTTACTTTCGGGGAAACACGGGGGTATTGCCGCCTCCTGCCCACTTCCGCGCCGCCCCCCTCTCCATACGTCTCCATCAGGGGCAGGAGCACGGCTGTTATACACAGCCTGGCTCCTGCTGCAACTGCCGGAATCGAAGCGCGCGCCGATTCCGGCAGTTTAACCCATTAAATGCCGCTGTCAATAGTGACAGCGGCATTTAATGTGTTTGACAGAGGGGGGAGCTCCCTCTGTCACCCGATCGGCGCCCCCGCAAACAAATCGCGGGTCGCCGTCGGGTTTCCATGACAGCCGGGGGTCTAACAAAGACCCCCAGGTCTGCCTTCAGCATCTGCCTGTTAGGCGATGCCGGAGGCATGACCTAATAGGTTGCCTGTCAGTTTTACACTGACAGGCAATAATGCTTCGGTATAGTAAGTATACCAAAGCATTATATATGCGATCGGCACATCGCATAGTGAAGTCACCCGGTGGGACTAAAAAAAAAAATGTAAAACAGTTAAATAAAGTTTGTGAAAAAAAAATAAAAAATAATTAGACAATTTTTTTCCAATATAAGACATACCCCGAAAGTAAGACATAGTGGGGCTTTTGGGGATAAAAAGAAAGTAAGACACTGTCTTACTTTCGGGGAAACACGGTAGTATAGAAGCACTGCATTTTTACTTCTCTTGATGTTTCCCAGGCGAGCTATTGGCAGCATGTTCAGAACCACTGTTTCTGAGGCTAATTCCTGAACGGTAAGTCATAGACGCTCGATTTTGGTTGCATTCGATTCAGCGCCTAGCAATTAGTATAGAAGCACTGTATTTGTACCTCTCTGGATGTTTCCCAGGTGAGCAATAGGCAGCATGTTCAGAACCACTGTTTCTGAGGCTAACTCCTGAACCGTAAGTCATAGACGCTCGATCTTGGTTGCATTCGATTCAGCGCCTGGCAATTAGTATAGAAGCACTGTATTTTTACTTCTCTGGATGTTTCCCAGGCGAGCTATTGGCAGCATGTTCAGAACCACTGTTTCTGAGGCTAACTCCTGAACCGTAAGTCATAGACGCTCGATCTTGGTTGCATTCGATTCAGCGCCTGGCAATTAGTATAGAAGCACTGTTTTTTACTTCTCTGGATGTTTTGCAGGCGAGCTATTGACCCGTAAATCATAGACGCTCGATCGTGGTTACTTTCATTTTCGCGTCTGGCAGCAAAGTTCAGAACTACTGTTTCTGAGGCTAAATCTTGAACCGTAAGTCATAGACGCTCGATCTTGGTTGCATTCGTTTCAGCGCCTGGCAGCCAGTATAAAAATAACTGTCTTTGACTTCTCTGGATGTTTCCCAGGCGAGCAATAGGCAGTATGTTCAGAACCACTGTTTCTGAGGCTAACTCCTGAACCGTAATTCATAGACGCTCGATCTTGGTTGCATTCGATTCAGCTCCTGGCAATTAGTATAGAAGCACTGTATTTTTACTTCTCTGGATATTTCCCAGGCGAGCAATAGGCAGCATGTTCAGAACCACTGTTTCTGAGGTTAACTCCTGAACCGTAAGTCATAGACGCTCGATCTTGGTTGCATTCGATTCAGCGCCTGGCAATTAGTATAGAAGCACTGTTTTTTACTTCTCTGGATGTTTTGCAGGCGAGCTATTGACCCGTAAATCATAGACGCTCGATCGTGGTTACTTTCGTTTTCGCGTCTGGCAGCAAAGTTCAGAACTACTGTTTCTGAGGCTAACTCTTGAACCGTAAGTCATAGACGCTCGATCTTGGTTGCATTCGATTCAGCGCCTGGCAATTAGTATAGAAGCACTGTATTTGTACCTCTCTGGATGTTTCCCAGGTGAGCAATAGGCAGCATGTTCAGAACCACTGTTTCTGAGGCTAACTCCTGAAACGTAAGTCATAGACGCTCGATCTTGGTTGCATTCGGTTCAGCGCCTGGCAATTAGTATAGAAGCACTGTTTTTTACTTCTCTGGATGTTTCCCAGTCCAGCTATTGACCCGTAAATCATAGACGCTCGATCGTGGTTACTTTCGTTTTCGCGTCTGGCAGCAAAGTTCAGAACTACTGTTTCTGAGGCTAACTCTTGAACCGTAAGTCATATACGCTCGATCTTGGTTGCATTCGTTTCAGCGCCTGGCAGCCAGTATAAAAAACACTGTCTTTGACTTCTCTGGATGTTTCCCAGGCGAGCAATAGGCAGCATGTTCAGAACCACTGTTTCTGAGGCTAACTCCTGAACCGTAAGTCATAGACGCTCGATCTTGGTTGCATTCGGTTCAGCGCCTGGCAATTAGTATAGAAGCACTGTTTTTTACTTCTCTGGATATTTGCCAGTCCAGCTATTGACCCGTAAATCATAGACGCTCGATCGTGGTTACTTTCGTTTTCGCGTCTGGCAGCAAATTTCCGAACTACTGTTTCTGAGGCTAACTCTTGAACCGTAAGTCATAGACGCTCGATCTTGGTTGCATTCGTTTCAGCGCCTGGCAGCCAGTTTAAAAAACACTGTCTTTGACTTCTCTGGATGTTTCCCAGGCGAGCAATAGGCAGCATGTTCAGAACCACTGTTTCTGAGGCTAACTCCTGAACAGTAAGTCATAGACGCTCGATCTTGGTTGCATTCGATTCAGCGCCTGGCAATTAGTATAGAAGCACTGTATTTTTACTTCTCTGGATGTTTCCCAGGCGAGCAATAGGCAGCATGTTCAGAACCACTGTTTCTGAGGCTAGCTCCTGAACCGTAAGTCATGGACGCTCAATCCTTGTTGCATTCGATTCAGCGCCTGGCAATTAGTATAGAAGCACTGTTTATTACTTCTCTGGATGTTTCCCAGGCGAGCTATTGACCCATAAATCATAGACGCTCGATCGTGGTTACTTTCGTTTTTGCGTCTGGCAGCAAAGTTCAGAACTACTGTTTCTGAGGCTAACTCTTGAACCATAAGTCATATACGCTCGATCTTGGTTGCATTCGCTTCAGCGCCTGGCAGCCAGTATAAAAAACACTGTCTTTGACTTCTCTGGATGTTTCCCAGGCGAGCAATAGGCAGCATGTTCAGAACCACTGTTTCTGAGGCTAACTCCTGAACCGTAAGTCATAGACGCTCAATCTTGGTTGCACTCGATTCAGCGCCTGGCATCTAGTATAGAAGCACTGTTTTTTACTTCTCTGGATGTTTCCCAGGCGAGCTATTGACCCGTAAATCATAGACACTCGATCGTGGTTACTTTCGTTTTCGCGCCTGGCAGCAAAGTTCAGAACTACTGTTTCTGAGGCTAACTCTTGAACCGTAAGTCATAGACGCTCGATCTTGGTTGCATTCGATTCAGAGCCTGGCAATTAGTATAGAAGCACTGTATTTGTACCTCTCTGGATGTTTCCCAGGTGAGCAATAGGCAGCATGTTCAGAACCACTGTTTCTGAGGCTAACTCCTGAACCGTAAGTCATAGACGCTCGATCTTGGTTGCATTCGATTCAGTGCCTGGCAATTAGTATAGAAGCACTGTTTTTTACTTCTCTGGATGTTTCCCAGGCCAGCTATTGACCCGTAAATCATAGACGCTCGATCGTGGTTACTTTCGTTTTCGCGTCTGGCAGCAAAGTTCAGAACTACTGTTTCTGAGGCTAACTCTTGAACCGTAAGTCATATACGCTCGATCTTGGTTGCATTCGTTTCAGCGCCTGGCAGCCAGTATAAAAAACACTGTCTTTGACTTCTCTGGATGTTTCCCAGGCGAGCAATAGGCAGCATGTTCAGAACCACTCTTTCTGAGGCTAACTCCTGAACCGTAAGTCATAGACGCTCGATCTTGGTTGCATTCGATTCAGCGCCTGGCAATTAGTATAGAAGCACTGTATTTTTACTTCTCTGGATGTTTCCCAGGCGAGCAATAGGCAGCATGTTCAGAACCACTGTTTCTGAGGCTAACTCCTGAACCGTAAGTCATAGACGTTCGATCTTGGTTGCATTCGATTCAGCACCTGGCAATTAGTATAGAAGCACTGTATTTTTACTTCTCTGGATGTTTCCCAGGCGAGCTATTGGCAGCATGTTCAGAACCACTGTTTCTGAGGCTAACTCCTGAATCATAAGTCATAGACGCTCGATCTTGGTTGCATTCGATTCAGCGCCTGGCAATTAGTATAGAAGCACTGTTTTTTACTTCTCTGGATGTTTCCCAGGCGAGCTTTTGACCCGTAAATCATAGACGCTCGATCGCGGTTACTTTCGTTTTCGCGTCTGGCAGCAAAGTTCAGAACTACTGTTTCTGAGGCTAACTCTTGAACCGTAAGTCATAGACGCTCGATCTTGGTTGCATTCGTTTCAGCGCCTGGCAGCCAGTATAAAAAACACTTTCTTTGACTTCTCTGGATGTTTCCCAGGTGAGCAATTAGGCGAGCAATTAGGCGTATAGGTTGATTAGTCAATTCTCTTCTTTTGGGATAAGGAGTTCTTCCCTTTTCTTTTGTATTGCGTGCTGATAAGCTTATTTAAGGGTTCTCAAAGGATACCCTCTTTCAAGGAATCGAGCTTTAAGATCCCTTGCTTGTTCTATGAATTCTTGTTCATTAGAGCAATTGCGTCTTAGTCTGAGGTACTGTCCTTTTGGTATTCCCCGTTTCAATGGGATGGGGTGGTGACTTTCCCATCTTAAAAGACTATTTGTGGAGGTTGGTTTTCTGTATATAGTTGAAATGAGTCCTCCTTTGTCATTTTTGGAGATATATACATCCAAAAATGGCAAATTTTGATTGTCGGATTCAGATGTAAATCTCAAACCGATAATATTTTCATTCAATTCTTTGCTATATTGAATGAAGTCCCTTTCTAGTCCCCCCCAAAGGACAAACACGTCGTCTATGAAACGTGCCCACATCAGGATCGGGCTGTTTAGATGTTGGCGCTCGTCTGTAAATACCATGGTTTCCTCCCACCAACCCAGGAGCAAGTTTGCATATGTCGGTGCACATGAGTTACCCATGGCTGTGCCCCTGAGTTGGTGGTAGAAACGACCATTGAAGAGAAAATTATTGTTTGTCAATACAAATCTTAATAGATCTAAAACGAAGGCATTATGTCGCTGTAGGTGGGTCCCCCTTGTATTCAGGAAATATTCTACCGCTTTTAGACCCATTGTGTCCACATCAATGCTGGCCAAAATGGTATCATCATCCACCGTGACCTCATTGATTTTTTGTAAAAGATTTGTGGTGTCTTTGGTATAAGAGGGTAAAGCCTCTACGAAGTTTCTCAAGACCTTGTCTATATAGATGCCATTTTGTGTTAATCCCCCTATCCCTGATACTATTGGTCGCCCCTTTAATGGGGTGGTCCCCTTGTGGATTTTGGGGAGGGCATAGAATGTGGGAGTCTGTGGTTTATCAATAGCCATGAATTTGAATTCATTTAAATCAATGAAGTTTTCATTTTTTGCACGGTTTAAAATCTTAAAGAGTTCCTCCTTATTCTTTTGTATAGGATTTTCCTTGAAGATTTCGTAACTCTCCTTGTCATTTAGGATGATTTGACACATATCCATATAATCTTTTCTTGTAAGAACCACTGTATTCCCCCCTTATCAGAGGCCTTGATGACTATATTTTCATCCTTTTCCAGCGATAATAGTGCTTCATGTTCTTTTTTATTAAGGTTGGATGGTTTTCTCGAGGTTTCAATTTCTATTAGGTCTTTGACTACCAAGTCCTGGAAGACATCTATGATCGAGACATCGCTTGTTGGAGGCATTCTTCTACTTTTCAGTTTACATTGGGTAAAGGGACCCTCGCCCCTTGGTTTTTCATTTTGGGATAATAGAGACGCCAAATTCCTTACATGCGGTAATTCTGATAATGTTAGTCCCAGTTCCATGCATTCTTTTTTATCCTTTATTTTATATAGTTTGTGCCACTTGAGTTTCCTCGTAAATAAGTTGATGTCCTTTACCCAATTGAAAACCTCATAGGTAGTTGTATGTACAAACGAGAGGCCTTTATTAAGTACCTGTATTTCTGTGTCAGAAAGGGATCTATTGGATAAGTTGATAATTCTGTGGTTAGTTTTGTTTATCTCGGATTGTTTGCTCTGTTTCTTAATTGATAGGGTGTCCTCTGCCCTTCTTTCTCTAAAAAAGATGAAGACTCTGTGTTCGTATACATCATTTGATTCTGGTAAGGTAAGGTGCTTGGATTCATTTGTGAGGTTTCCCATGTTTGTAGCGGGCTCCTCCCTCTAGAGAAGCCCCATCCCCTGAATTGTCTTGAGTAATTTCTTCCTCTCGATGGTCTACTCCTACTATTGAAATTTTGTTCAGATTCTGTAAAATCCGTATCTGACGAGGATTGGTCCGTTTCGGGTTTATTCTTCCCTTTCCTTTCTTCAAAGCAATATGCCTTATTTTCTCTGAAATCTTGCAAGTCCCGGGTGAATTGGTGATGTTTCCTTTCTATAAGGTTGTATTGGAATTTTTCAAATGCGTATTGTAGATGTAATTCCTTCCCAATGTACTCAGAGTCAGATTTAAATTTCAGGGTCACCTCTATTTGTTCTTTAAGTTTTTTTGTTACTGTTTCCAGAATGCGTTTTTCTTCGTCCAGTATAATTTGCATGAATTTCAGGGAGCTAATTGTTGCTTCCGTTTCCCACCTACGCATCAATTCTGGACTTTGTAATCTGGTAGCTGGTATTAGTGTTATTCTTAGTCCCCTGGGGACTATACTGTGTTTTATGTAATTTTCAAATGCTTGCACCTCCCACCAAGATATTGCTTGTTCTTTGTAACATTTATTAAGCTTATTGAATGCCGTTTTGAGTGACGGTGTATACTTTTTCTGTGAAAATTATTTTTCCGAAAAAACTTCCTTTGCCTGGTTTAACCAAGTTTCTAGATTTGACGTATTTGTGATGAAGCCTGCCATATCTCAAGTATTTCAATTTAAGGTATTAGTGGTATATTTGAAACCTTCCACCGCAGGACTTGATATTTTGTGTACTCTACAAGAATTTATAATTAAATCACTGGAATAGGACTAGAGTTTCGTTTAAAATGTAACTTTTACTTGTAACATATTTAAAAAGTGTGTAAAACAAATAACACACCAGGACAAGACTGTTTACAAAAAAATCTTCCTTGTTGTAAAGGAGATGTAGTGCTCCATGCAAAAAAATGTCAATTCAATATTGGTGATATTATCATTTCTTTGCAGAGTTTGAGAAAATGCTCCAAATTGTTGCAAAACGTGTTACATAGTTACATAGTTACATAGTTAGTACGGCTAAAAAAAGACACATGTCCATCAAGTTCAACCAAGGGACGGGAAAAGGGAAGGAAAAATTTCTACACATAGGAGCTAATATTTTTTTGTTCTAGGAAATTATCTAACCCTTTTTTAAAGCCATCTACTGTCCCTGCTGTGACCAGCTCCTGCGGTAGGCTATTCCATAGATTCACAGTTCTCACGATAAAGAAGCCTTGTCGCATCTGCAGCTTGAACCTTTTTTTCTCAAGACGGAGGGAGTGCCCCCTTGTTTTTTGAGGGGGTTTTACAAGGAACAGGATTTCACCATATTTTTTGTATGTGTCATTAATATATTTATATAAGTTAATCATGTCCCCCCTTAGTCGTCTTTTTTCAAGGCTAAATAGGTTTAATTCTTTCAATCTTTCCTCATAACTTAAATTCTCCATGCCCCTAATTAGCTTCGTTGCTCTTCTTTGTATTTTTTCCAACTCCAGGGCATCCTTTCTATGAACTGGAGCCCAGAACTGAACTGCATATTCTAGATGAGGCCTCACTAATGCTTTGTAAAGTGGCAATATTACATCCCTGTCCCGTGAGTCCATGCCTCTTTTAATACACGACAATATCCTGCTGGCCTTTGAAGCAGCTGATTGACACTGCATGCTGTTATTGAGTTTATGATTTACAAGAACACCCAGATCCTTCTCAACAAGTGAATCCGCCAGTGTAGCTCCCCCTAGGACATATGATGCATGCAGGTTGTTGGTACCCAGATGCATAACTTTACATTTATCTACATTAAACTTCATCTGCCAAGTGGACGCCCAAACACTTAGTTTGTTTAAATCTGCCTGCAATTCATGAACATCTTCCATAGACTGAACTATATTACATAGCTAGGTGTCATCTGCAAAAATAGAAATAGTGCTATTAATCCCATCTTCTATATCATTAATAAATAAGTTGAATAATAGTGGTCCCATCACTGAACCCTGGGGTACACCACTTATTACCGGGGACCATTCAGAGTAGGAATCATTGACCACAACTCTCTGGATACGGTCCTTGAGCCAATTCTCAATCCAATTACAAACTATATTTTCTAAACCTATAGTCCTTAATTTACCCATTAGGCGTCTATGGGGGACAGTGTCAAATGCCTTTGCAAAGTCCAAAAACACTAAATCCACAGCGGCCCCTCTGTCTAGACTTCTGCTCACCTCTTCATAAAAACAGATTAGGTTAGTTTGACAACTTCTGTCCTTAGTAAAACCGTGCTGGCTGTCACTTATAATGCTATTTATTGTCACATAATCCTGTATATAGTCCCTCAATAGCCCCTCAAACATTTTCCCCACGATGGATGTTAAGCTTACTGGTCTATAATTACCCGGGGAAGACCTAGAGCCCTTTTTGAAAATAGGCACCACATTTGCGCTGCGCCAGTCCCTTGGCACTATACCAGTCACTAGAGATTCTCTGAATATTATGAAAAGGGGGACAGAAATAACTGAACTAAGCTCTTTAAGAATTCTAGGGTGTAACCCATCTGGTCCCGGGGCCTTGTGCACATTTATTTTATTTCATTTAGCTTGGACCATATCTACATTCATCCAATTCAGTATATCAACTGATATATTAACAGCACTGGCACCGGCTACATCAGCTGCTCTTTCTTCTGTTGTATATACAGAGCTAAAGAACCCATTTAGTAACTCTGCCTTCTCTTAATCCCCTGTGATCAACTCCCCATTACCATTATCTAGGGGTCCTACATGTTCAGACCTTGGCTTTTTAGCATTTATATACTTGAAGAATTTTTTGGGATTTGTTTTACTATCCTTGGCCACCTGCCTTTCATTTTGTATTTTTGCTAATTTTATTACATTTTGAGTGATCTATTTCCCAGGAGGATAAATATAAATCTCTGTGGGGTAATGACCCCTCCTACCCGTTCCGTAGTGTGTTAAAGTCCTGTTCCATTCTTATGGCTGGGGACTGGGAAATCTCACTTGTTTCTTTCATATGATTTAGGCAATCAATCAATGCCTTCTCCCGACGCGTTTCCTTATGGCCAGAATTCCTCAGGGGAGATAAGGCCAGATAACCTCCTTGACAGGGGGCACAAATTAAGTTGGAGTTGTTTTGAAGTTTAAATCTTCTGCAGTGGCAGGGATTCCTCATAGCACTTGTTTCCTCGTGCTGGAGTAAACGCTGGTTCCGGCGTGTGACGTCCTCACCCACATGTGTTTTCTGTTGCTCTTTATACAGGTTATTCCCTCCCTCTTTGTGCACTCCTCCACTGACGTATCCGGGGGAGTGCCCCTTAGTTGAAGCTAATACAAAACGGAATTAAGAACACCTCTCTTAGGGTAGTGTCTGTCAGTGACTCCGTGTCGTCCAGCTCCTCCTACCTAAATCACGGACCACTGCCTCTGTGATTGCTGCTGCTGGACATGAACAACTGTCAAAGACAGTTGAATCACCCTCTGCAAACAGCAAGTCAGCTTGCGTTGCCGCATGCATTCACAGTGTGAATCAGACCCAGTGCTGCCCGAGATTGGGAGAGAGCGGGGGGGGGGGTGTCTGGCTTATCAACTGCTGTCGATGTAGAGTCTGTGGAAACAAATACAGAGAACTACATACCATTAACCCCTGCAAACCCGTTTATAGATTCAAAATTTGAGCTATTAAAGTGGGTTTTTGTTCTTTTATTTAGATATATTATTATTTAGATATTTTGGGCAGTAAACCATCTGTTTTTTAACATGGTATCTTTTACTTCATGCATAAATACTGTTTCTTGTGTCAAGAGTTTTATATATTTTTTCGCAAAGGTGATCAATAACAAAATATTAGATGACTATTTAAGTTGTTAATAGCCCGTTGATGTATGTAATTTATTTTATGGGGTTTTTGGATTTATTGGAATATTCTTAATGAACTGTTAGAAAGACTTTGAAGATTTTAAATGAAGCAAGAGAAGTCTAATTTCTCATTTAATCCATGGGGTGCAGAGCTATCCAATTTAAATATCCATTTGGATTCCCTTTGGAGAACTACTGTGTCTATATCTCCTCCTCTTATTGATGGGTAAATTAATTCAATTGCTGTGAATTTAAGACATTTTGCATCCACCCCATGGTTTAAATGTACATGTCTGGCCACCGGTTTGTCTCTATCATTTTTAATATCACCTAGATGTTACAGGATCCTCCTTCTCCATTCCCTTGTGGTTTTACCTATATAATCCCGAGGACAACTGCATGTGATTTTATAGACTACATTTTTAGAACTGCAATTGATGAAGTCCTTTATTTTATAATTTTTTCCTGTGTGTGAACTCTTAAATTCTTTGGTATTTTGTACAGCCACGCAAGCCTTACAGTGTCCGCATTTGTAGCATCCACTCGTTTTCCCACGATCTAACCAACATGGGTCAGGTCTAGAGCTTTTCAAATGACTATGTGTAACTCTGTCTCCTATACTCCTTCCTCGTCTATATGTGACCTGTGCCCAGGGGGATATGACTTCTTTGAGGTCAGGATCCATTTGTAGGATACCCCAGTGTTTTCTGAGTATTCCTTTAATTTTGGGATAAGGAGTTCTTCCCTTTTCTTTTGTATTGCGTGCTGATAAGCTTTTTTAAGGGTTCTCAAAGGATACCCTCTTTCAAGGAATCGAGCTTTAAGATCCCTTGCTTGTTCTATGAATTCTTGTTCATTAGAGCAATTGCGTCTTAGTCTGAGGTACTGTCCTTTTGGTATTCCCCGTTTCAATGGGATGGGGTGGTGACTTTCCCATCCTAAAAGACTATTTGTGGAGGTTGGTTTTCTGTATATAGTTGAAATGAGTCCTCCTCTGTCATTTTTGGAGATATATACATCCAAAAATGTCAAATTTTGATTGTCGGATTCAGATGTAAATCTCAAACCGATAATATTTTCATTCAATTCTTTGCTATATTGAATGAAGTCCCTTTCTAGTCCCCCCCAAATGACAAACACGTCGTCTATGAAACGTGCCCACATCAGGATCGGGCTGTTTAGATGTTGGCGCTCGTCTGTAAATACCATGGTTTCCTCCCACCAACCCAGGAGCAAGTTTGCATATGTCGGTGCACATGAGTTACCCATGGCTGTGCCCCTGAGTTGGTGGTAGATACGACCATTGAAGAGAAAATTATTGTTTGTCAATACAAATCTTAATAGATCTAAAATGAAGAACTGTTTTGACACCGCAAGAGCCCTTCAAACCTGACATGGTGCCTAAAATATATTGTAATAAAAATATGGCCCCAAAATCCAGTAGGTGCTCCTTTGCTTCTGAGGCCAGTGCTTCAGTCCAGTAGCACTCTAGGGCCACATGTGGGATATTTCCTAAAACTGCAGAACCTGGGCAATAAATATTGAGTTGCATTCTCTGGTAAAACTTTCTGTGTTATAAAGAAAATTGAATTAAAAATTAATTTCTGCAAAAAAATATGAAATTTGTAAATTTCACCTCTACTAAAGGGTTAAGAAATTTTCTAAATGCTGTTTTGAATACTTTCAGGTGTGAAGTTTTTAAAATGGGATGACTTTTTGGGGGTTTCTAATATATAAGGACCTCAAAGCCTGAACTGGCCCCTGTAAAAATAGCCTTTTGACATTTTCTTGAAAATGTCAGAAATTGCTGCTAAAGTTCAAAGCCTTGTAACGTCCTAGAAAAATAAAAGGATGTTCAAAAAACGATGCCAATCTAATGTAGACATATGGGGGATGTTAATTAGCAACAATTTTGTGTGTTATAACTGCCTGTCTTACAAGCAGATACATTTAAGTTGAGAAAAATGCAAATTTTTGCAATTTTTCGCTAAATTTTGGTGTTTTTCACAATTAAATACTGAACATATCGAGAAAATTTTGCCAGTAACCAAGTCCAATGTGTCACGAGAAAACAATCTCAGAATCGCTTGGATAGGTTTTTACGGAGTTATTACAACATAAAGTGAAACATGTCAGATTTGAAAAATGAGGCTCGGTCAGGAAGGTCAAAAGTGGCTAAAGAGGGAAGGGGTTAAGATGGATCAAGGGCGTGATTTGCGAAACCTATAGTATTCAGGAAATACCAGTACCAACATATCATTCTATCTGAGCGATGTCTGCATACTGGGCTGAAAAGAGCAGGGGCTTCCATTGAGCAGATTTGCAGAGCCGACACATGGACGAGTATTCACACTTTTAACAGTCACTTTCGTCTAGATTTTAATTCTACACTCCTCAATTTTGAAATTGCAATACCAAAAAGGAAAAGTTTTGGAATTGTGGAAATGATAAAAAAATGGAAACAGGGGGCGTGGCTTGGCTGTGGAGAGAGATGGACGTCTAACTGGTGAGCTCCTGCACCATTGCGACTTTAATAGTGGCTGTAAGCCTCCCAACTGGCCCTACACATACTCCAGGTGACCCTGGGAATGCAGAGGAGGAAACGACCGGTGACAAAACTGGCGAAACTCACCGACTTCTACCTCCTCCAGGCACATGGAGAAGAGGACGATGCAGACACTGGCTCCCATAGCGGATCTCTGGTCGCAGAGCCGCCGACGGATCTCACACCGGTTCAGCTGTCGGAGCCTGCTGCTCACAAACGGCGCAATTCAGACCCGCTGGTGTCTCTTAACTTTCCTCAGGAGAAGAGGAATCACCAGAAGACTGATTTTGGGTCTCACCACGAGGCAGCCGACACCCGTCATCAACGCTAAACTCCACGTGGGACGGCCATAACGGTGCCATCTTCTCCCTCGGCCAGAAGCCCTGAGAAACAGAGGCAAAGAGTCCTAAGTCCTGAACAATCTCCAGACAGGGTAAGACACCCCTCAATATCTGGTATATCTAATCTGCACACTCCTGTGGGAGAACCATGCGATTTTCCGAGACATTTACCTTCACCTTCAAACACAGTCACTGAACTGATGATGAAAAATAAGTTACAAGCTTTGCATCAATCTCTACATACAGGCTTGGCAAGCCTTATTAACCCATTATCTACATCTGTGCAGGAGGTGGAACACGGAGTTCACCTGTAATGTCGGGGTAGGGAAACAGACAAGTGAGCCCTAATCTACCCGCCACTCAGTCCCTGCCTACTTGCAACGACCCGCCCTAGGCGACGGGGTACAACTGGGCGACGGTCCCTACACTCAATAGGTGCACGACAGACAAACAGACAAGGGTACAAAGAAGCCAGAGAAATGGGGAAGTTGCCCACGGTGACACCGTGAGCAACAAGCGAAGTGAACGAGCCGAGTCAAACCAGGAGATGAGTGGTCAGTAAAGCCAAGGTCAATCACAAGCAGAGGATCAGTAGTTCAAGAAGCTGCAGCAGGGCCAGGAAACCAGCAGAGAAGAATCACATGCAAAGGAGGAACAGGAAAGGCAGGTATAAATAGACAGAGGGCGGGAGCTAGCTCCGTCTGGCCAGGCTGTGATGGGCTCTCCCACTCCTAAGCCTGCCATCCTGGGTGGTGGAAGATGGAGTCAGTCTCACAGACATAGAAGCAGGTGCAGACTGATTACCTATGGGCGTCGACACAGAAGTTGTGTCTGGCAGATCCTTTACAGTACCCCACCTTTTATGAGGGGCCACCGGACCCTTTCTAGGTGGACCTAGTTTATTGGGGAAACGAAGGTGGAACCTCCTGACCAATACCCCAGTGTGAACATCCCGGGCGGGTACCCAAGTCCTCTCCTCAGGCCCGTATCCTCTCCAATGGACCAGGTACTGGAGGGAGTCTTGGACCATCCTACTGTCCACAATCTTGGCCACCTCGAATTCTACCCCCTCAGGGGTGAAAACAGGAACCGGAGGTTTCCTCGAGGGAGCCAAGGACGGGGAGCAGCGTTTAAGGAGGGAGGCATGAAACACCTCGTGTACTCGAAAAGACGGGGGCAACTCCAGTCGGAAGGAGACAGGGTTAAGGACTTCAATGACCTTGTATGGCCCTATAAACCGGGGAGCAAACTTCTTGGACGGGACTTTAAGGCGCAAATATTTTGACGATAGCCACACCAGATCCCCGACCACAAACAAGGGGTTAGCAGAACGTCTTCTATCTGCCTGAGTCTTTTGTATGCTCTGGGACGCCTCCAGGTTCTTCTGAACCTGGGCCCAGACTGTGCACAGTTCCCGATGAACGACATCTACCTCTGGATTGTTGGAACTACCAGGTGAAACGGAGGAGAACCGTGGATTAAACCCAAAATTACAGAAAAAGGGGGAGACCCCTGACGAGTTACTGACCCGGTTATTAAGGGAAAATTCGGCGAGGGGAATGAATGAGACCCAATCATATTGACAGTCAAAGATAAAACACCTTAAATATTGTTCTAGAGACTGATTAGTCCTCTCAGTTTGGCCATTAGTTTCAGGATGGAAGGCAGAGGAGAAGGACAGATCAATCTCCAACTTTTTACAGAAGGCTCTCCAAAACAATGAAACAAATTGTACCCCTCTGTCAGAAACAATATTGACAGGGACCCCATGGAGACGCAGGATGTGTTTGACAAACAAGGTAGCTAACGTCTTAGCATTGGGTAGTTTCTTGAGGGGCACAAAGTGGCACATCTTACTGAAGCGGTCTACTACAACCCACACCACCGACTTGCCTTGAGATGGAGGCAAATCGGTAATGAAATCCATGGAGATATGGGTCCAGGGTCTCTGGGGAACGGGCAAAGAACATAGTAAGCCCGCTGGTCGGGATCTGGGAGTCTTGGACCTAGCACAAACTTCACAAGCGGCGACGTAGGCCTTAACGTCTTTGAGCAATGCAGGCCACCAATAGTTTCTGGCAATGAGGTGCTTGGTACCCAGGATGCCTGGATGGCCAGATAGTGCAGAGTCATGATTTTCCCTAAGTACCTTTAGCCGGAATTGCAGGGATACAAACAGCTTGTTCTCAGGAAGGTTCCCGGGAGATGAACCTTGATCAGCCGCAATTTCAGAGACTAAATCAGAATCAATAGAGGAAATGATTATACCTGGAGGCAAAACACAAGCAGGATCTTCCTCCGAAGGAGGGCTGGCCATGAAGCTACGCGACAGTGCATCAGCCTTAATATTTTTAGACCCAGCCCTATAGATGACCAAAAAGTTGAATCTGGTAAAAAATAACGCCCATCGAGCTTGTCTCGGGTTTAGCCTCCGGGCAGATTCTAGGAAAACCAGATTCTTGTGGTCGGTAAGGACCGTTACCTGGTGCCTAGCCCCCTCCAGGAAGTGGCGCCACTCTTCAAATGCCCATTTAATGGCTAAGAGTTCGCGGTTGCCAATATCATAGTTACTCTCAGTGGGTGAAAACTTCCTGGAGAAGTAGGCACAGGGGCGGAGATGGGTGAGGGACCTGGTACCCTGGGACAAGACAGCCCCCACTCCCACCTCGGACGCGTCAACCTCCACGATAAATGGCTCCATTTGGTTGGGCTGAACCAGCACTCGGGCCGAGATAAAGCACTTCTTAAGGACCTCAAAAGCCTGGACAGCCTCAGGAGGCCAGTGGAGGAGATCAGCACCTTTGCGAGTGAGATCCGTAAGAGGCTTAGCGATGACCGTGAAGTTAGCAATAAATCTCCTGTAATAATTAGCGAACCCCAGGAAGCACTGTAACGCCTTCAGGGAGGCAGGTTGGACCCAATCCGCCACAGCCTGGACCTTGGCGGGGTCCATGCGGAATTCATGAGGAGTGAGGATTTGACCCAAAAACGGTATCTCCTGCACCCCAAACACACATTTTTCGGTCCTAGCAAAGAGTTTATTTTCCCGAAGGGCCTGGAGCACCTTCCTGACATGCTCAATGTGGGAGGACCAGTCCTTGGAAAACACAAGTATGTCATCAAGGTACACTACAAGAAATACCCCCAGGTAGTCTCTTAAAACCTCATTTATGAAATTCTGGAAGACCGCGGGAGCATTACACAACCCAAATGTCATGACGAGGTATTCAAAATGACCTTCGGGCGTGTTAAACGCAGTCTTCCACTCATCCTCCTCTTTGATGCGGATAAGGTTATAAGCCCCCCGTAGATCAAACTTAGAGAATCATTGGGCCCCCTGAACCTGATTGTAGAGATCAGGAATCAAAGGAAGGGCATACTGGTTCCTTCAAGTTTCGGTAGTCAATGCATGGCCTAAGACCACCATCCTTCTTCCCTACGAAGAAGAAGCCAGCACCTACCGGAGAAGTAGAGGGGCGAATGTAACCCTTGGCCAGGCATTCCTGGATATACTCTCTCATGGCTTCACGTTCGGGACAAGAGAGATTAAATATCCTACCCTTAGGGAGCTTAGCTCCTGGTACCAAATCAATTGCGCAATCGTATTCTCTATGAGGTGGTAACACTTCGGAGGCCTCTTTAGAGAAAACATCAGCAAAGTCCTGAACAAACTCAGGTAGAGTGTTCACCTCCTCAGGGAGAGAAATAGAATTAACAGAAAAAAATGACGTCATGCATTCATTACCCCATTTGGTAAGATCCCCAATAATCCAGTCAAACGTGGGATTATGCAACTGCAACCAGGGAAGGCCTAAAACCAAATCGGACGATAATCCCTGCATCACCAGTACAGAGCACTGCTCCAAATGCATGGAGCCAACAAGGAGTTCAAAAACAGGGGTATGCTGTGTAAAATAACCATTAGCAAGGGGAGTGGAGTCGATACCCACTACCGGGACAGGTTTAGGCAAATCAATCAATGGCATAGCTAGAGACATAGCAAATTCCACAGACATAATATTAGCAGAATACCCTGAATCCACGAAGGCACTGCCAGTAGCAGACCTACCACCAAAAGAGACCTGAAAGGGAAGCAAGATTTTATTAAGTTTTATATTTACAGGAAATACCTTAGCGCCCAAGTAACCTCCCCAATGTTCACTTAGGCGCGGAAGTTCTTCCGGCTGCTTATTCTTACGCCTAGGACAGTTGTTCACTTGATGCTTGCCATCCCCACAGTAGAAGCAGAGACCATTCTTCCTGCGGAACTCTCTACGTTGTTGGGGGGACACGGAGGCCCCGAGTTGCATAGGTACCTCCGAGTCTTCCGTGGAAGAACGAAGCAACGGAACCTCGGTAGGCATCATGGGGGAGTCAGAGGAGAGAACACAAACACGTTCAAGTCGTTGTTCCCTGAGACGTCGGTCAAGTCGTACCGCTAAAGCCATAACCTGATCTAGGGAGTCAGAAGAGGGATAGCTAACTAGCAGGTCTTTCAGGGCGTTCGACAGACCCAATCTAAACTGGCACCTTAAGGCAGGGTCATTCCACCGAGAAGCTACGCACCACTTCCTAAAGTCAGAACAATACTCCTCAACAGGTCTCTTACCCTGACGTAAGGTCACCAGCTGACTCTTGGCAAAGGCAGTCTTGTTAGTCTCATCATAAATGAGCCCGAGAGCAGAAAAGAAAACATCAACGGAGGAAAGTTCAGTGGCGTCAGGAGCCAAGGAGAAGGCCCATTCTTGGGGCCCGTCCTGGAGCCGGGACATAATCATACCCACCCGCTGGCTCTCAGAACCAGAGGAGTGGGGCTTTAAGCGAAAATAGAGCCTACAACTCTCCCGAAAGGAGAAAAAAGTCTTCCGGTCCCCTGAGAACCGGTCAGGCAACTTGAGGTGGGGTTCAAGAGGTGAGGTGAGGGGCACTACCAGGGTAGCATCAGGCTGGTTGTCCCTCTGAGCCAGGGCCTGGACCTGTAGGGAGAGACCCTGCATTTGCTGAGCCAGGGTCTCAAGGGGGTCCATAGTAGTGTCAGGGACCAGGGTAGACTAGGTATAAGGGCTTGTGATTATGTAATGTCGGGGTAGGGAAACAGACAAGTGAGCCCTAATCTACCCACCACTCAGTCCCTGCCTACTTGCAGCGACCCGCCCTAGGCGACGGGGTACAACTGGGCGACGGTCCCTACACTCAATAGGTGCACGACAGACAAACAGACAAGGGTACAAAAAAGCCAGGGAAATGGGGAAGTTGCCCACGGGGACACCGTGAGCAACAAGCGAAGTGAACGAGCCGAGTCAAACCAGGAGATGAGCGAGGTACAAAAACGCAGAGCAGAAGAGTGGTCAGTAAAGCCAAGGTCAATCACAAGCAGAGGATCAGTAGTTCAAGAAGCTGCAGCAGGGCCAGGAAACCAGCAGAGAAGAATCACAAGCAAAGGAGGAACAGGAAAGGCAGGTATAAATAGACAGAGGGCGGGAGCTAGCTCCGTCTGGCCAGGCTGTGATGGGCTCTCCCACTCCTAAGCCTGCCATCCTGGGTGGTAGAAGATGGAGTCAGTCTCACAGACATAGAAGCAGGTGCAGACTGATTACCTATGGGCGTCGACACAGAAGTTGTGTCTGGCACATCCTTTACATCACCATTTAGAAAACAAAATGGGAGAAGTTACTTCCTCTCATAATGACTTGATAGATGCGTACTATGACATGTCAGATGAACTGGCCCAGGTCATAGCTAAATTTGCAGACATGGAAGACAGATCAAGGCGCAATAACATAAAATTTTGGGGCACTCCCGAGGAAATTAACCCTCAAGATCTCCACACTAAGGCCTTATTTACACGAGCGTGGCACATCTCAGACGTGAAAAACGTCAGGTTTTCACGTCCGAGGTGCATCGGTGCTCTGCACTGCGGCACAAGATGTCTCACATCCCCCATAGATGAGAGTCTATGGAGGGATGCGAGATGCGTGAAAAGATAGGACATGTCCTATTTTCCCACGGAACGTCTGATGGAAGCTACCAGAAAGAAAGAAAGGATACCATCTCAATTTCAGATGATTTCAGATTTCACTGATCTATCGGCAGCGACGCTACAAATGCGTAGAAATTTGATCCCAATAACAATGGCACTCAGAGAAAGTCAAATCCTGTATAGATGGGGTTTCCCAGTCAAACTTCTGGTCAAACGGTTTAATACTATGCACGTCATCGGTTCATTGGAAGACGGGTTGAAGCTGTTGCATCAATGGAACATTACAGTTCATCCTCCGACCCAATCTGCGACACAACATCCACCTCACGTGGCGGTAGAATGGCGCCAGAACTCTCGACGATCTCAACCGCATCGTGGAAGATACCTAGAGGCCTTTGTGGAGGGTACATTCTGGGCAGAACAAATGTCCTTTTGAAATTTTTTATACCAATATTTTCTCTCACATTAATTTTTTTGTACTCCGGTATGGCATCCGAGGGGTTTCTGGTTCACTTCCTCTATAGTTGATGTGTCTGTACATGTCCTTAAAAATGGGATAGGGGAATTGTTCTGCAGCACTTCTTTTACTGTATCCAATGACTCTTAAATTTGAATCTCTAAATGTTAATGGGCTTAACACCCCCCAAAAACGCAACTTTATGTGGAAAGAAGCTAAATCCTTATCCTGTGATGTCCTTTGCATACAAGAGACTCACCTTCTCTCTAAGGATGCGCACCGTGTTAAGAGCCATGATTTCCCACACGTATTTCATTCTCATTACAGGACGAAAACCAAAGGGGTGTTAATTGCTATTAAGAACACGGTACGTTTCAATTAGTGTGTTTACATGTAGACCCCAACGGCCGGTTTATAGTGTTGGTATGTCTCATTAACAATGTAAAATATACCTTAGTAAATTTATATGTCCCAAACACACGTCAAATACGATTCCTGCATAGAATGTTCAGAAAACTTGATAAGTATAGGGCAGGCAAATTGCTAATTTGTGGGGATTTTAGCATGGTAATAGATACAGCTTTGGACTCCACTTCTAGTAGCAGATCTGATCAACCATTGCTACGGTCATTGATCTGGAGTAACGAGTTGCATGATAGTTGGAGGTTACACCATGGTACAGAGAAGGATTTCTAATTTTATTCTAGCCCACGCAACTGTTATTCTAGAATCGATATGTTTCTTATTGATAAAGACTTGTTACTCCTTATGGTTAATTCAACTATTGAATGTATTAAATGGTCTGACCACGCGGCTATAACCCTAACAGTGAAGGAACATAACAAAACCAACCGCACCTTCGTCTGTTGATGTAACCCTTTCCTCCTCGCCCACTCCAAATATAAATATGACATAGTGAGAGATCTTAATGAATACTTTTCATCTAATGATACTGGGGGGATACACATTAATTCGCTTTGGAATGCTCATAAAGCATACATAAGAGGGTCCCGATCCATATGGGTCATATAGAAAAGAAACAACGGGTGGCTTTAATTACTTATCTTACGGAACAAATCTACAAACTAGAACTGCTAAATAAGGCCGCTCCATCAGCACAACAAGCCGCAAGTTTACATAAACTTCGTCAAGAACTGAGATTAGCTATGGTCTGAGTATGAGAAAACCTTGTGGAAAACGAAAATACGTGATTATTCTCAAAATAATAAAGCAGGAAAGTTGCTAGCTTCCCATCTTAAACAACAGCGTCAAAAAACAAGAATCCCCTTTTTACTTGACTCTACTACACAAGAACAAATTTCCCATCCGGTACACATTGCCGATAGTTTTAAGGTTTTTCATGAAACTTTGTATAATTTAAATGACGATCCGTTCGTGTCCCATTCAACTACAGAAGGCATTCAAGCTTTTCTAGAGAATATTCCCCTATGCAAACTAACAGCAGATCAATTATACACTCTGAATGCCCCGATTTCAGAATCTGAAATAAATAATATAATACTTAAGCTGCCCCCGGACAAAGCACCTGGTCAAGACGGCCTCACAAACGCGTACTATAAATCTCTTAGGGAAATCCTTTTGCCAGATCTATTTTTCCAGGCAGCACAAACCTCTGGTTCTTTCCCTAAAAAAACTCAGGAGGCTTTAATAATTACTTTACCGAAACCGGGAAAAGCCTCTGACCAACCTCAAAATTTTAGACCAATTTCCTTACTTAATATTGGATTTGAAATTATAAAAATACTTGCAAATAGATTATCCCTTCTTTTGCCCCACCTAATAGTAGATGATCAGACCGGTTTTATAAAAGGACAACAAGGCCCAGATAACACCAGAAGAATAATTGGTCTGCTACATCACATTGAACAAAAACACATTCCTTCTGTTTTGCTTGCATTGGACGCGGAGAAAGCGTTTGACCGTATTTCCTGGTTGTAGGCTTTCTCGACTCTGCGGAAAATGGGGTTTTCGGGTGTCATTATGTCAGCTATACAAGCCTTATACTCAGATCCCTCGGCAAGAATTTCTACGAATGGGGTACTATCTACAGATTTTAGAATTAGGAATGGAACTAGACAGGGTTGCTCTTTGTCACCCCTTATATTCGTGCTTTCTATGGAACCGTTAGCTCAATTTCTCAGATTACACAGGGCAGTTCATGGCATTAAAATAGGTTCGAGGACACATACTATGTCATTATATGCGGATGATGTCATTTTGTCTTTGTCCAATCCGGAGACCTCTTTAGAAGTAGCTATGGACTGCATCCTAAATTTCAGTAAAGTATCTCTTTATAAACTTAATACACAGAAATCACAGATCCTTCCCTTGAATCTATCTACATCCTCCCTACCTTTTCTCCAATGTAAATACAATTTCGTTTGGAACATGTCAGATATCACATATTTGGGCCTTAGATTAACTAAATATCATAGAGATCTATTTGGAGCAAACTACGTTCCTCTTAATAAGGTGATTCAAGCTGACATTGACAGAATGCTGAAGGTGGAGGTCTCCTGGCTGGGCAGAATCACAGCGTTTAAAATGCTTTTGCTGCCAAAACGATTGTACTTGTTTAGGACTCTCCCCATCTCAGTCCCCACATCATATTTCAAACAAATTGAATGTATATTAATGACCTTCATTGGGGCTAAGAAAAAAACGAGAATTGCCACTCACGTAATGTTTAAAGCTCATAATTCAGGGGCTTGGGTGTTCCTCATCTCCATAAATATTATGTAGCGACCTTGGCTGCTCAAGCGGTGTGTTGGTGGAAGACATTTCAAAACATTGGGTACATATAGAAGAGTCTTATTTGGGATCACGACGCCTAAAGGCCCTGTTGTTCCTACCACTTGAAAGGTTACCACTTCCAGAGGGGCTGTCTCCACTCACTACAGCAACTCCGACTTGTTGGACACACATACATGTGAATTGCTCGGAACGTTTACATATACCTAGGTCGTATATTTCATTGGATTTTTTAGAATTGGCAGGTGGCCTTATTTCTCTTGGGCAGAATGTTCCCGTGGAGATGGGGGAGACCTTCCCACACGCATACTTGCCACCATCCCATCTCACTTCCTGTTCCTTCTCTGCAAGCTTCGTATGGGAACCAAGGTCAAAGATAAAACATACGAAATCAACATTACTTGTATTAAAGGAACAATGACTTTCCTATTCACTACAAAAGAACCAAGATGGGAACTCCAGACAAGATGGCTGCTGCACGAAACGAAATCATTTAAACATTATTATAATCACTTTCACATAATACATATCTTAGTAATTCGGCATCCTGCTTGATAATTCACAATGTAATTTCATACAGAGAATATCAGCAAATAAACCATCCTTCACAAACCCCCCTTTTTCTCATATTAAATTACAGAAATGATATGCTATGATTATAAAACGCAAACAATATATTAATAGGGCCACAACTAATATGATGCCATCACCAATGTCCGGTTTGGGTATGGGGTCCCACCAGTGTATTGACAAGTCCTGTACATCATCGTCATCTTCTTCTCCTGTCTTCTGCTCTTCACTGACTGTCACCCTCAGGGTAACCCACACAATTATGGTGTCAGACTGGTGGTGTCTAGTGGGGGATTTATTATTACCCCCTGGTCACTTACTTATTAAAAAAACACTTGGATGCTGCTAACAGGTTCACTCAGTTTTTTTTCCTTTGCTTTACTTTGAACTTTGCTGATGTCATCAGAACTTGGTTTAGTCCTTCTCATCTGTCAGACACCGTCTCTTTTAGTATATGTCACCGGGCTGTACATAGCACCTCATTATGTGAGCCTGGGGTGAGATCCCATGTAGACGGATTAGTGGAGTTTTATTGTGACTACCCCAAACCCTCCGTATCTATGCTCTTCCTCCGGTAAGTTACTTGTCTGGGCGGCTGCGCCTGCCGCATCTCAGTGATGGAGTTCATCATATTAAAAGTCTTTTAGTTCATATTTACTGGCACTTGCTGGGGACCCCCAACCCTTGTCAATTGTTAAAATATATGCTAATCTGGTGATATCATCTACGTAATATAAAAGTTGTTCTAGGTACATACAATAACAATGTCAGGCCCTTAAACTAAATCAAACAAACAACTTTATATAAGAAAAACTTCTCTGTTACAATGGACATGGCACCTAGAAGGTGTGTTATTACTGGGTACATTTCATTTGCACTTGGTGTTACTCTTTTCAGCAGGATTTGTACCTTGATCTGAGCTGATTGCCTGGAACTCAACTCGATTCCACATGTTTATCTGACAAATGTCGCAAACCAATTTGTCTTACTCTAATTTGTATTGCATGGGAAGGCCTCTCAAGGTTGGTTCTCTTCGCGGGAGGCGGGTATGATAAGGTTGGCACCGGTCTGCCAGGACTGTTCTGTAGGCAAATCAAACAGCTCTAACAGAATTTATCAGCAACAGCTGTAAAGCCTGGGACATACCAATTAGATCTTACCAAATAGATCCTTGCAGTCTTGGGCCATATGTGAGATCACGCCATCAATACAAGTGCCATCAAGAATGCCTTGGGTTCTACCGGTTTACCTTCCTTTATCCGTCCACATTCTGTTAGAATCTGGTTCTCACGCCTTCCGCTCCCAGTTGGACTTTTCCTGTGGAGAACAATCTTTTTCATTGTATAATCATTAATTGATCTTAATCAAATAATTAATTTGAAGAAAAACATTAACAAATAACATCTTTACATCAAACGTTCACATTGAGCAAAAACTAGAAGTGATACATGCAAACTAATTTTTCTTCTTTATATATATATATATATATATATATATATATATATATACACACACTACCGTTCAAAAGTTTGGTGTCACCTAGACAATTTTGTGTTTTCCATGAAAACTCACACTTATATTTATCAAATGAGTTGCAAAATGACTAGAAAATATAGTCAAGACATTGAGAAGGTTAGAAATAATGATTTTCTCCTTCAAACTTTGTTTTCGTCAAAGAATGCTCCATTTGCAGCAATTACAGCATTGCAGACCTTTGGCATTCTAGCTGTTAATTTGCTGAGTTAATCGGGAGAAATTTCACCCCATGCTTCCAGAAGCCCCTCCCACAAGTTGGATTGGCTTGATGGGCACTTCTTGCGTACCATACGGTCAAGCTGCTCCCACAACAGCTCTATGGGGTTGAGATCTGGTGACTGCGCTGGCCACTCCATTACAGATAGAATACCAGCAGCTGCTTCTTCCCTAAATAGTTCTTGCATCATTTGGAGGTGTGCTTTGGGTCATTGTCCTGTTGTAGGATGAAATTGGCTCCAATCAAGCGCTGTCCACAGGGTATGGCATGGCGTTGCAAAATGGAGTGATAGCTTTCCTTATTCAAAATCCCTTTTACCTTATACAAATCTCCCACTTTACCAGCACCAAAAAAAACCCAGACCATCGCATTACCTCCACCATGCTTGACAGATGGCGTCAGGCACTCTTCCAGCATCTTTTCAGTTGTTCTACGTCTCACAAATGTTCTTCTGTGTGATCCAAACACCTCAAACTTCGATTCGTCTGTCCATAGCACTTTTTTCTAATCTTCCTCTGTCCAATGTCTGTGTGCTTTTGCCCATATTAATATTTTCCTTTTTGCTGATCCAGAACTTTACATAAAACTTAACCTCAGTATTTAATATTCCCACAACATTTCTTAAATACAATTATTAAACAAACTAACTTTGGGATAACATCTGGAGAACTGCTGACATCTTATCATTGTACAAACACCAGGTCAATACTTGGGATAACACTGTTCCCCTGTCACTTACACACAACGTCTGCAGTGGGGAAGATACCGGCCGGGCGCTTCAGGCCCCCCTGAGAACAGGTCTACACACACGAGCACATTGTCATACACTTCTACCTCGGGTAGTTGTATGTTCTGTAGTCGCTGGGACGGGTAATCTGGCCAGGCTACAATTTTCATAGGTACATTTGCTGTTTTACCTATATCACGCCGTGCGTATATCATGCAGGCTGCTACAAACCTAGTGGTGGCATTATTGTATCCAGGGGCAAGCCAATTTACTGATACCTGGCTGCACATTCTCTTGTTGTCAGTTCTGTCTTCTCTTGCTCTCTCAATTGGCTTACCCGATGATCCAATAAAGTTCCTACTACCAATGGGCCCATAATTGTGGGCGATGCCAAAAGCGTACCTAGAGTCAGTGTAAATGTCGGCCGTCTTACCTTCTGCCAGGTAACAAGCCTCAGCAAGCACCTCCAGCTCCGCTCCTTGAGATGAACAAGTAGGTGAGAGTGGTTTCTGGATAATTTACCTTGTGCCTCGTATCCTGTCTTGTACATACTGTATATGATGAAATATCTCTTCATTACAAATTTACATTGGAAACCCATGTCACATATAGATAGAACATTTCAAAAGGGTGGAATTTTTATTTTCCACATTCATCTGATAATCCAGGACACTTGTAAATCCCACCCACCAGGTCCTGTAAATACCTGATTAATACAAAAACAAACAAAATATGTTACCGAAATCTGGCATAAAAGAAACAATGTTCAGACAATTTTTTTTTGTTTTGCCTTCTCCCCCATCTAAATCTGTAAAGACTCATCTATGGGTGATGTCACCTCGACCTCCTGTGTAAATTTGCTGGAGGGGGATGGTCTTTTACACAATACCTCATATTGGGTGGAGACTACAGCACAGCATACCCAGTGCCATATTTACCGTTCTGGAAGGATCTGGAACCATCTATACAGAAATACCTCAAAATGTAGGTTACTGTCATACACATTTAATCTGGATTACTCATTGGGGTCTCATACACATTTTGTAGACCTCCTAGAACCAAATTCATTAATTCAAAACAAAATAAAACACAAAACAAAACGACCTGATCAGTCCCCTCACTACTCCCTCCTATTTGGACTCTGCGAAAGTAATGTAGAGTCCAAACAGAGTCCAAACAGACTCTCAGGCCAGGCCCCATTATTCAGCATCCTAATTAGGATATTTCACCAATATATATATCGACAGAGGAGAAGAAAACACACAGACGCTGCTGATATGCTCAAAATACTCCTCTGAAGGTTTATTTTGAGCATATCAGCAGCGTCTGTGTGTTTTCTTCTCCTCTCTCGATATATATCGGTGAAATATCCTAATTAGGATGCTGAATAATGGGGCCTGCCCTGAGAGTTTGTTTGGACTCTATAAATTTCAGTCTAATATATTTTGAGCCTTGATTTCCATGACAGACTCTCCCCATCTCAGTCCCTACATCATAAAAAAACGAGAATTGCCACTCACGTAATGTTTAAAGCTCATAATTCAGGGGGCTTGGGTGTTCCTCATCTCCATAAATATTATGTGGCGACCTTGGCTGCTCAAGCGGTGTGTTGGTGGAAGACATTTCAAAACATTGGGTACATATTGAAGAGTCTTATTTGGGATCACGACGCCTAAATGACCCCACATGGGCTCAATGAAAATCTAAGTTTCTCAGCCTTTTTGTAATATCCTTGCTACCTGGTTGGTATGCAATATGACTTTGCCTATTTCCCTCTTATAGTAACCTTTCCTTTTCAATTTTTATGTGTTTTTAATAGTTATTAATGCCTGTTCTTTTTCTGCAGTATTGTGTTTAGATCGAGCGACTTTTTGAGCGCGGTTCCTCTGAAATATCTTGGAACTATATCTATGATACATCAATCAACCCCTTTGGAAAATAACAATGTATTCATCCACTGGATTTGTTCATTTATTCAATTTTTGTTCACTGCTTTAAATTACACTATATATCTTTTTAATTATGTATGTGACTTAGATTTATTTTGTATTTTTATTTTTATTGTCACTTTCTGACACTTAATAATCCATTATGTCATAATAATTCATCATCCTGTTTGTTGCTGGTTGTTGTTGTTCACTGCTCGCAATAATATATATATATTATATGCGTCGTATTTTCATGTTATTCATGATCTTATTTCTTTTTCACGTATTTTATTTATTATTTTTGTTTTTCCTAGTATTAGTTGTCCCCTCCATTCCCCCCCCCCCCTCCCTTCCCCATCTTTTTTGTTCCTATCTATTTATTTCTTTACCAATATCTAATTTTTTGTACTATTATACACTATTTTTTCTTATTTAACTGCACCTGTATCTATTACCAGTTCTAATGATCGATATCGATTACACTGGTCATATCACATCACCATTGTCATTTTATGTTCACATATTTTAATTTTTGTATTTTCTTGATTCACCTTCATACCTGTCACTTATGGTATCAACACCAACACATTTTTATCCTTTTTCTTATTGTTCACACTCACACTCTTTTATAATTATACATGTTTACATACGCACTCGAACATTCTCATACGTCCTGGGGTTTGCGAATGCCGTAGTTGAACCTTGGAGCCTCGCCCCGTTCCTCTGTCGTCTACACGTTCGCACTGCGCTTGCTCTGTTCCCATGGACACGCGTCCCCGGGGGCACGCAGGCGCAGTGGGAGCGTGACGAACAGAGGACGGGGATCTCGCGGCTCTGGCCAGGTTCCCGCGCATGCGCCATAGACCAGAACGTGAGGACCGACACCGGAACTACACATTTTTTGATTAATGGAACCACATATAAGGCTCGACATTGTACCTCACAATACATTACCCCCTGAGGAAGCCATATCGGCGAAACGCGCGTCGGGGCGCAACACCTTTCAGGCTGACAGTGCGGGACTTCACTACACTCATCTCAATGGGTAAGCCCACTACTACACTCTTTATACTTGACATAATGTGATTCCACACGGACCTAGCATACTGGTCTGCGTCTCTGATAGTTCTATTCTTACTTTGGCATTTTGGTTCAAATTCCTTTATCTACTTCTGCCAAGTGCTAACCATATAGTGACACTTGAATACGAGTTTTGAGCAATGTAACAAGCATCAGAGCCATTTGTACCAACTTGGTGGTATGATTTAATTCCCTAATTTTGCTGCTTGTCATTACCAGTTTACTATATGTACAGATAATATATTTATGAGACGCTGTTACATGTGATTCACACTAGGAAATGTCTTTGTACTAGACTCTGTGTATTCATAGTGGGCTGTATTTCCCAATTCCTTAATATTTTTGAAATTACCGCACTGCTTTTCCCTTCTTTTATTCGAATCCATCTTTGAATTTTATCCATAATATTTTTGTATTGTATGTCCTAATAAAATCTTGTTATTTTATATTTCATTTTTGTGGCGATATGACTTCTTTTTCTCTCAGTTTATTACAAAACAAAACGACCTGATCAGTCCCCTCACTACTCCCTCCTATTTGGACTCTGCGAAAGTAATGTAGAGTCCAAACAGAGTCCAAACAGACTCTCAGGCCAGGCCCCATTATTCAGCATCCTAATTAGGATATTTCACCAATATATATATCGACAGAGGAGAAGAAAACACACAGACGCTGCTGATATGCTCAAAATACTCCTCTGAAGGTTTATTTTGAGCATATCAGCAGCGTCTGTGTGTTTTCTTCTCCTCTCTCGATATATATCGGTGAAATATCCTAATTAGGATGCTGAATAATGGGGCCTGCCCTGAGAGTTTGTTTGGACTCTATAAATTTCAGTCTAATATATTTTGAGCCTTGATTTCCATGACAGACTCTCCCCATCTCAGTCCCTACATCATAAAAAAACGAGAATTGCCACTCACGTAATGTTTAAAGCTCATAATTCAGGGGGCTTGGGTGTTCCTCATCTCCATAAATATTATGTGGCGACCTTGGCTGCTCAAGCGGTGTGTTGGTGGAAGACATTTCAAAACATTGGGTACATATTGAAGAGTCTTATTTGGGATCACGACGCCTAAAGGCCCTGGTGTTCCTACCACTTGAAAGGTTACCACTTCCAGAGGGGCTGTCTCCACTCACTACAGCAACTCCGACTTGTTGGACACACATACATGTGAATTGCTCGGAACGTTTACATTTTTAATTGGATTTTTTAGAATTGTCCATTATTAACATGGACCTTGGGAATTGGAAATCGCACGGCATTACGACGTTTGACCAACTTTTTAATAATAACACTCTGTTGAGTTTTGAAAAATTGATTCCGTCATTTTCTATCTCCCAGAACGAACTGTTTAGGTATATTAGAGTCAAACATTTTATTCATAGTCATATGGATCTGACAGTCCAAGGGAATCTGACACTACTGAATAGTTTTGCTAAAGGAACGAAAGGACTGAAACATATTTATAGCACTATGTCCTCTCATTCTGTTTTTGAAAACACTACCCAAATTGTTCATTGGGAAAGGGAATTGGGGAGGTCTTTTACAGATAAACAATGGTCTTTGGCCTTAAAATGGATACTTATCTCTCTTAAGTGTGTTACGCATCTGGAAGCCGCTTATAAATCGCTTTTCAGATGGTATTTTACGCAAGAGCGCTTGCATAAAATGTATCCCAATTCTCCTGCAGTGTGTTGGCGGAACTGTGGAAACGTCGGCTCTCTTACCCATATCTTATGGGGTTTTCCTAATCTATAGCAATATTGGGCGGAAGTATTTAATCTTATAGATGGTATTTTTTCTATGAAAGTCCCTCGTACCCCACAACTAGCTTTACTGTTTTTGGAATTGGACAAGGTTCCATGGGTTCATAGAAGACTTTTATGTAAAATTCTAGTTATGGCTAAACTTGTTGTAACCAGATATTGGAAAAAACCTGACGCTCCTTCATTTTCGGAACTCCTCTCGTTAATCAACACTACTTATGTATATGAAAAAGCAATTGCATTCGGGAATTTTTTGATTGCGTTTTTTTCATCAGTATTGGTTAGCTTGGCAGTTCTACTTTCTGTCCATGATCATAATCACTGAAGCCCTGTTAGGCTTGTTCACAGTAATTATACTGTTTCTGTTCTTGTTGTTGCTGTTTGTATGTATAATCTGTAATTGCATATTTAATGTACACTGTCGTCATGAAAATCCTTAGTCTAATATACCATGACGTGTTACTTTGCTCATAATTTACCGGGTATTGGAATTACTTATAATTTCAAAAAATTCGGAGTAATCTTAGCAAAAGACATTGAGAAAATGTACCAGCTATTATGTGACAGGGTTGATTTTGATGCTCCTTTTGTTTTCTTTGTCTGAAAAACTTAAAGGAACAGTGTCATCACAAATTATTTTTTTATATGTTAAAGATGTTAGTGCTTTATTAAAAACGTTTATATTCATTTGTGTGTTTGTGTTTTACTTTTTCTTATTTTTACACTTTTTCTTCCCTATGGGGGCTGCCATTTTTTGTTCCATTTCTGTGTGTGTCGATTAACGACACATACAGACATGGAATACGGCAGCCACAGTCCCATAGGGACTGCGAACGGCTCCCGTCCCATTGACTGCAGTGTACGGCGTCTGTGTGGGAACTGCGCATGCGCCGCTCCCACACAGTCCTATTCGAAATTGGCGCCGTCCGGCGCCATTTTCCTGTGGACCGGAAGTCGCGGCCGGACAGTAATATTACTACTTCCGGTCGCGGCTTCCGGATTTGTGCACTTGCACCAGCGGCAGCAAACGGAGTGGACGGGCCGGAGGGAGCCGCGGCGGCAGGAGCAGGTAAGAGATTTCAATGTATGTTCGTGTTTGTGTGTGTTTACTACTGTATGTAAACCTACTACACTGTGGGTTAGCTCAAAAAATGGCGACACACAGTGTAGGAGGTTACATCGTTCAAACCCCTCGTTTATCCCGGCACTAGCCAGGATAAAGGAGGGGGGATGCTGAGAGCTCACTAGAGCGAGGGCTTTTAACCCAATGTTGCAATGCTGCAATTTTGGGAACAGCTCCATCTAGTGACCAAAAATGGGTAGTATTATAAATTAGAAATAATTTATAATATTTCCTGGACTCGTGCAAAAAAATAAAAAAAATTTGAACAATGTTTAATCACCCACACACTAAATGTTTAATTTTTTTAAAAAAAACATGTTTTTCTGGCAACACATTCCCTTTAAATAAAAATCATTAGAATTAAAAAAATTGAAACAAAATATTCCAAATATCTTGATTTATTCAGTATCAAGTATGAGCGCCATGCGTAGAAATACACGCACTTACATGGCATGCTATCAATGAGGCAATGAGGTTATTAACCCCTTCCCGACATTTGTCGTATGAATACGTCATGGAAAGCCAGTTCTTCCCGCATTTTGCCGTATCCATGCGACAAATGGATGTTACCGGCTTAGAAGCTGAGTCGTTCCATCATCGCCTGATGTCAGCGGCATATTACAGTTATCCGGCTGTAATGGCGGAGACCGAAATTAGCTTCGATCCCCGCCATTAACTCCTTAAATGCAGCGTCAAAAGCGATCGCTGCATTTAATGAGTTTGCAGCTCATCGGCACCCCAGCAATTAAATTGCCGGATTCCAGTGGCTGCAATGGCATCGGAGGCCTAATACTGGCCTCTCGGTCTGCCTATCACGGAAGCCGGACAGGTCCCGCCCGTAGCCAACGCCAATCGCTGTATCTTAGAGGTTGCTAGTAGATCAGCAGCCCTGCCATGCAATCAGGGCTGCCGACTGCTGCTATGGAAACAGGAGGCCTAACAATGGCCTCCTGCTCAACCATTACGGAAGCCGATTAGGCCTAATTAAGCCTAATTGGCTTGCTGTCAGTGAATGACTGACAGATCTAATACATTGTACTACATAGGTGGTGCAATGTATTAGAAAAAAAAAATGACAGTTGGACCTTCAAGTCTCCTAGTGGGACTTAGAAAAAAGTCAAAAAAAGTTTTAAAACATATAATAAAAGTTTAAAGTAATAAAATTAAATACAATCGCACTATTCCCTTATCAAGTCCTTTATTTTTGAAAAAAAGAAACCATACATATGTGTATCACCGCGACCGTACCGGCCTGAACTCTAAAAATATTATGTTATTTATTCCATGCGGTGAACGGCGTAAAAAAACAAAAAAAATTAAAAAACTATACCGGAATTTCTGTTTTTTGGTCACTTTGCCCAGCAAATATTGAAATAAAAAGGTGATTTAAAAAGGGGCGAGACTTCGGTACAAGCGGAACAGGACGCACACTAGAGAGGCTCCACAGCAATTGCCTTTTAATCCCAGTTAATACTCTTCTCAGAGACCTCAGACAGCGGGCAAACTTACCTCACACTGTTCCTCATCCGCTGTTGCACATTTAGAGACCCTGGGAGCGGAAATCGGCCATTCGGAGGGTCGGGCCTACATAACAGGCCATATCCCCAGCCTCAATTATGGAGCGGTGCGGACCGTGGCTCACGACGAGGGGCTCAAGGTGGAGGCTGCTACTAAAGGATCCCTGTCAGGGATATAATCATCTTCCATGCTTGTGGTGAGCTCCTTCTATACAGTCTGGGTGGAAAGTTGGGCCTGGAGGAGGGCCGGATACTCATCCTTAATTTAACAGTGACTTGCGGCCTGCCACATACCAAGTACATGTAAGTACATCTGACCTGCTTAATTGCTGCCAGTGTTTGTACATCTAGCTGGGGCAGCTTCACCATACTACCACTGGCAACTAAGACATTGCATGGGAAGACATATTGTGCACGGACCTGGAAATAATTCACAGAGTACTGGTTGCATCCTTTCCTATAATATACATTAGGATATTGCTTCTAAATCAACCATGCAGTAACATTAGCACTAGAGATGAGCGAACCGGGAGAACCGAACCCGGTTTCGGTCCGAACATCGGGAAAAGTTCGGTTCGCAGCGAATCCGAACTTCACCGGGTTCGGCCGAACCCGTTTTGACCGAACCCGGCTACATTTTGGTGCCTGCCACACGTTAGATGTAAAATGGAGGATTTCACAATATCACCTGACATCAGGCTACCCCATGATGCCTTGCAAACGGCTCTCCCAGCCAATTGGGAGGCAGCATAGGGGCGGGCTCAAGCCTGCAATAAAAGTCTATGCACGGAGCTCAGTGGCCATTTTACAGACAGGAGCTGTAGGGATAGCATCTCTGTGCAGTTAGGGAAAGCTTTAGGAATCTAAAAGCCAGGAATCCAGCAATCGAAGGGGCTCATCCACTACAGCGGGAGTCTACTCTACTCTCAACAATCAACATCCAAATTGCAATACAAATTCTCCATTTTCCAAGCCAGTGTGTGAATAAGCTTTTATAAAGGGCTCATCCCCGTTGCATGGGTTAACCTAACAATCCAACTTGCAATACAGGCAGCCTTTGTAGTACTATAACGCCCAGCATTCCCTGAGTGCACAGTGGCTGATAGAAATTCTCATTCATTGCCATTTGCCAAGCCAGTGTGTGAATAAGCTTTTAGAAGGGGCTCATCCCCGTTATCCGTTAACATAACAATCGAACTTGCAATACAGGCAGCCTTTGTAGTACTACAACGCCCAGCATTCCCTGAGTGCACCGCGGTGTGGCTGATAGAAATTCTCATTCATTGCCATTTGCCATGCCAGTGTGTGAATATTAAGCTTTTAGAAGGGGCTCATCCCCGTTATCCGTTAACATAACAATCCAACTTGCAATACAGGCAGCCTTTGTAGTACTGCAATGCCCAGCATTCCCTGAGTGCACCGCGGCGTGGCTGATAGAAATTCTCATTCATTGACATTTGCCAAGCCAGTGTGTGAATAAGCTTTTAGAAGGGGCTCATCCCCGTTATCCGTTAACATAACAATCGAACTTGCAATACAGGCAGCCTTTGTAGTACTACAACGCCCAGCATTCCCTGAGTGCACCGCGGCGTGGCTGATAGAAATTCTCATTCATTGCCATTTGCCATGCCAGTGTGTGAATATTAAGCTTTTAGAAGGGGCTCATCCCCGTTATCCGTTAACATAACAATCCAACTTGCAATACAGGCAGCCTTTGTAGTACTACAATGCCCAGCATTCCCTGAGTGCACCGCGGCGTGGCTGATAGAAATTCTCATTCATTGCCATTTGCCAAGCCAGTGTGTGAATAAGCTTTTAGAAGGGGCTCATCCCCGTTAACATAACAATCCAAATTGCAATACAGGCTGCCTTTGTAGTACTACAACGCCCAGCATTCCCTGAGTGCACCGCGGCGTGGCTGATAGAAATTCTCATTCATTGCCATTTGCCAAGCCAGTGTGTGAATAAGCTTTTAGAAGGGGCTCATCCCCGTTGGCCGTTGCATCCAACTTGCAATACAGGCAGCTGAGGGAGCCTTTGTTGTACTACAACGCCCAGGGCCAGCATTCCCTGAGTCAGTGCACAGTGGCTGATAGAAATTCTCATTCACTGCCATTTGCCAAGCCAGTGTGTGAATAAGCTTTCAGAAGGGGCTCATCCCCGTTGGCCGTTACATCCAACTTGCAATACAGGCAGCTGAGGCAGCCTTTGTAGTACTACAACGCCCAGGGCCAGCATTCCCTGAGTGCACCACGGCGTGGCTGATAGAAATTCTCATTCATTGCCATTTGCCAAGCCAGTGTGTGAATAAGCTTTTAGAAGGGGCTCATCCCCGTTAACATAACAATCCAACTTGCAATACAGGCAGCCTTTGTAGTACTACAACGCCCAGCATTCCCTGAGTGCACCGCGGCGTGGCTGATAGAAATTCTCATTCATTCGCATTTGCCAAGCCAGTGTGTGAATAAGCTTTTAGAAGGGGCTCATCCCCGTTATCCGTTAACATAACAATCCAACTTGCAATACAGGCAGCCTTTGTAGTACTACAATGCCCAACATTGCCTGAGTGCACCGCGGCGTGGCTGATAGAAATTCTCATTCATTGCCATTTGCCAAGCCAGTGTGTGAATAAGCTTTTAGAAGGGGCTCATCCCTGTTATCCGTTAACATAACAATCCAACTTGCAATACAGGCAGCCTTTGTAGTACTACAACGCCCAGCATTCCCTGAGTGCAACGCGGCGTGGCTGATAGAAATTCTCATTCATTGCCATTTGCCAAGCCAGTGTGTGAATAAGCTTTTAGAAGGGGCTCATCCCCGTTAACATAACAATCCAACTTGCAATACAGGCAGCCTTTGTAGTACTACAATGCCCAGCATTCCCTGAGTGCACCGCGGCGTGGCTGATAGAAATTCTCATTCACTGCCATTTGCCAAGCCAGTGTGTGAATAAGCTTTCAGAAGGGGCTCATCCCCGTTGGCCGTTACATCCAACTTGCAATACAGGCAGCTGAGGCAGCCTTTGTAGTACTACAATGCCCAGGGCCAGCATTCCCTGAGTGCACCACGGCGTGGCTGATAGAAATTCTCATTCATTGCCATTTGCCAAGCCAGTGTGTGAATAAGCTTTTAGAAGGGGCTCATCCCTGTTATCCGTTAACATAACAATCCAACTTGCAATACAGGCAGCCTTTGTAGTACTACAACGCCCAGCATTCCCTGAGTGCACCGCGGCGTGGCTGATAGAAATTCTCATTCATTGCCATTTGCCAAGCCAGTGTGTGAATAAGCTTTTAGAAGGGGCTCATCCCCGTTGCATCCAACTTGCAATACAGGCAGCTGAGGCAGCCTTTGTAGTACTACAACGCCCAGGGCCAGCATTCCCTGAGTCAGTGCACAGTGGCTGGTAGAAATTCTCATTCATTGGCATTTGCCAAGCCAGTGTGTGAATAAGCTTTTAGAAGGGGCTCATCCCCGTTATCCGTTAACATAACAATCCAACTTGCAATACAGGCAGCCTTTGTAGTACTACAACGCCCAGCACTCCCTGAGTGCACCGCGGCGTGGCTGATAGAAATTCTCATTCATTGCTATTTGCCAAGCCAGTGTTGTGAAAGGACGGGGTAGAGGAAAAAACACCCATGCCATGTCCTCTTCCAGTCCAAATGTTGGATCTGTTGGTGCCAGACCCAGTACCAGCATTTGTGGCACAAGACATGTGCCCAGTCCTACTAGTAGCAGCAGCCATGTGCTACTAGTAGTAGTGGTATCAGCAAGCCAGACGTGTCCATCTCCTCCGGTGGGCGGGTTACTTTAGACAATACGGCCATTGTGGACTGGTTGGCTGGCTCGCGGTCATCTCAGCAGGAAGA